>NC_041398.2:196535230-196762730 GCF_900747795.2 Erpetoichthys calabaricus | reverse complement strand
GGTTGGACAGCAAGTGACGTAACATCAGCCACGGTGCCTTCAGTTGTGAGAAGCAGATCATAGAATGATTGAAAATAGTTTTGCATTTACCTTTTTAGTAAAAGGCGAGCTTTTAAGGCTGAGAAATCACCCCGTAAATGCACACGTTTAATTGCACATGTGTTAATATGTATGCTTACACAGTATTAAAAGACACTCAAAAATTAACGTCATTTACCATCAGCCACGGTGCCTTCAGTTGTGAGAAGCAGATCATAGAATGATTGAAAATAGTTTTGCATTTACCTTTTTAGTAAAAGGTGAGCTTTTAAGGCTGAGAAATCACCCCGTAAATGCACACGTTTAATTGCACATGTGTTAATATGTATGGTTACACAGTATTAAAAGACAGTGAACAACGTCAGTTACCTTTGTTCCCGCGTTTGATAAAAGGCGAGCTTTTAAGCCTGAGAAATCACCCCGTAAATGCACACGTTTAATTGCACGTGTTAATATGTATGCTTACACAGTATTAAAAGACATTCAAAAATTAACGTCATTTACCTTCGTTCCCGCGTTTGACTCGTGCTGTAAATTTCTTCCTTGTTTTTAGTTCACGTGATTATGTAGGAGGCATGATAACGCGATACGTGACTCCGCCTCCTCCATTAGAGTATATGGACAAAAACTATGTTCCAGTTATGACCATTACGCGTAGAATTTCGAAATGAAACCTGCCTAACTTTTGTAAGTAAGCTGTAAGGAATGAGCCTGCCAAATTTCAGCCTTCCACCTACACGGGAAGTTCGAGAATTAGTGATGAGTGAGTCAGTCAGTCAGTGAGTCAGTGAGGGCTTTGCCTTTTATTAATATGTATAGATGTATATGTATATGTGTATATATATGTATATGTATATGTGTATATATGTATATGTGTGTGTATATGTATATGTGTGTATATATATATGTATATGTGTGTGTATATATATATATATATATATATATATATATATATGTATATGTGTGTATATATATATATATGTATATGTGTGTATATATATATATATGTATATGTGTGTATATATATATATATATATATATATATATGTATATGTGTGTATATATATATATATGTATATGTGTGTATATATATATATATATATATATATATATATATATGTATATGTGTGTATATATATATATATATATATATATATGTATATGTGTGTATATATATATATATATATATATATATGTATATGTGTGTATATATATATATATATATACAGTGGTGTGAAAACCTATTTGCCCCCTTCCTGATTTCTTATTCTTTTGCATGTTTGTCACACAAAATGTTTCTGATCATCAAACACATTTAACCATTAGTCAAATATAACACAAGTAAACACAAAATGCAGTTTTTAAATGATGGTGTTTATTATTTAGGGAGAAAAAAAATCCAAACCTACATGGCCCTGTGTGAAAAAGTAATTGCCCCCTTGTTAAAAAAATAACCTAACTGTGGTGTATCACACCTGAGTTCAATTTCCGTAGCCACCCCCAGGCCTGATTACTGCCACACCTGTTTCAATCAAGAAATCACTTAAATAGGAGCTGCCTGACACAGAGAAGTAGACCAAAAGCACCTCAAAAGCTAGACATCATGCCAAGATCCAAAGAAATTCAGGAACAAATGAGAACAGAAGTAATTGAGATCTATCAGTCTGGTAAAGGTTATAAAGCCATTTCTAAAGCTTTGGGACTCCAGCGAACCACAGTGAGAGCCAATATCCACAAATGGCAAAAACATGGAACAGTGGTGAACCTTCCCAGGAGTGGCCGGCCGACCAAAATTACCCCAAGAGCGCAGAGACGACTCATCCGAGAGGTCACAAAAGACCCCAGGACAACGTTTAAAGAACTGCAGGCCTCACTTGCCTCAATTAAGGTCAGTGTTCACGACTCCACCATAAGAAAGAGACTGGGCAAAAACGGCCTGCATGGCAGATTTCCAAGACGCAAACCACTGTTAAGCAAAAAGAACATTAGGGCTCGTCTCAATTTTGCTAAGAAACATCTCAATGATTGCCAAGACTTTTGGGAAAATACCTTGTGGACTGATGAGACAAAAGTTGAACTTTTTGGAAGGCAAATGTCCCGTTACATCTGGCGTAAAAGGAACACAGCATTTCAGAAAAAGAACATCATACCAACAGTAAAATATGGTGGTGGTAGTGTGATGGTCTGGGGTTGTTTTGCTGCTTCAGGACCTGGAAGGCTTGCTGTGATAGATGGAACCATGAATTCTACTGTCTACCAAAAAATCCTGAAGGAGAATGTCCGGCCATCTGTTCGTCAACTCAAGCTGAAGCGATCTTGGGTGCTGCAACAGGACAATGACCCAAAACACACCAGCAAATCCACCTCTGAATGGCTGAAGAAAAACAAAATGAAGACTTTGGAGTGGCCTAGTCAAAGTCCTGACCTGAATCCAATTGAGATGCTATGGCATGACCTTAAAAAGGCGGTTCATGCTAGAAAACCCTCAAATAAAGCTGAATTACAACAATTTTGCAAAGATGAGTGGGTCAAAATTCCTCCAGAGCGCTGTAAAAGACTCATTGCAAGTTATCGCAAACGCTTGATTGCAGTTATTGCTGCTAAGGGTGGCCCAACCAGTTATTAGGTTCAGGGGGCAATTACTTTTTCACACAGGGCCATGTAGGTTTGGATTTTTTTTTCTCCCTAAATAATAAAAACCACCATTTACAAACTGCATTTTGTGTTTACTTGTGTTATATTTGACTAATGGTTAAATGTGTTTGATGATCAGAAACATTTTGTGTGACAAACATGCAAAAGAATAAGAAATCATGAAGGGGGCAAATAGTTTTTCACACCACTGTATATATGTATATGTGTGTATATATATATATATATATATATATATATATATATATATATATATATATATGTGTGTATATATATATATATATGTGTGTATATATATATATATATGTGTGTATATATATATATATATGTGTATATATATATATATATATATATATATATGTGTATATATATATATATATATATATATATATATATATATATATATATATATATATATATATGTATATGTGTGTATGTATATATATATATATATATATATATGTGTGTGTGTGTGTGTATGTATATATATATATATGTGTATATATATGTGTGTATATGGGTTCAATTCTTTTTTTTCCTCAGAATTCTACACACAACACCCCATAATGACAACGTGAAAAAAGTTTACTTGAGATTTTTGCATATTTATTAAAAATAAAAAAATTGAGAAAGCACATGTACATAAGTATTCACAGCCTTTGCCATGAAGCTCAAAATTGAGCTCAGGTGCATCCTGTTTCCCCTGATCATCCGTGAGATGTTTCTGCAGCTTAATTGGAGTCCACCTGTGGTAAATTCAGTTGATTGGACATGATTTGGAAAGGCACACACCTGTCTATATAAAGTCCCACAGTTGACAGTTCATGTCAGAGCACAAACCAAGCATGAAGTCAAAGGAATTGTCTGTAGATCTCCGAGACAGGATTGTCTCGAGGCACAAATCTAGGGAAGGTTACAGAAAAATTTCTGCTGCTTTGATGGTCCCAATGAGCACAGAGGCCTCCATCATCCGTAAGTGGAAGAAGTTTGAAACCACCAGGACTCTTCCTAGAGCTGACTGGCTATCTAAACTGAGCGATCGGGGGAGAAGGGCCTTAGTCAGGGAGGTGACCAAGAAACCGATGGTCACTCTGTCAGAGCTCCAGAGGTCCTCTGTGGAGAGAGGAGAATCTTCCAGAAGGACGACCATCTCTGCAGCAATCCACCAATCAGGCCTGTATGGTAGAGTGGCCAGACAGAAGCCACTCCTTAGTAAAAGGCACATGGCAGCCCGCCTGGAGTTTACCAAAAGGCACCTGAAGGACTCTCAGACCATGAGAAAGAAAATTCTCTGGTCTGATGAGACAAATATTGAACTCTTTGGTGTGAATGCCAGGCGTCACGTTTGGAGGAAACCAGGCACCGCTCTTCACCAGGCCAATACCATCCCTACAGTGAAGCATGGTGGTGGTAGCATCATGCTGTGGGGATGTTTTTCAGCAGCAGGAACTGGGAGACTAGTCTGGATAAAGGGAAAGATGACTGCAGCAATGTACAGAGACATCCTGGATGAAAACCTGCTCCAGAGCGCTCTTGACCTCAGACTGGGGCGACGGTTCATCTTTCTGCAGGACAACGACCCTAAGCACACAGCCAAGATATCAAAGGAGTGGCTTCAGGACAACTCTGTGAATGTCCTTGAGTGGCCCAGCCAGAGCCCAGACTTGAATTCGATTGAACATCTCTGGAGAGATCTTAAAATGGCTGTGCACCGACGCTTCCCATTCAACCTGATGGAGCTTGAGAGGTGCTGCAACGAGGAATGGGTGAAACTGGCCAAGGATAGGTGTGCCAAGCTTGTGGCATCATATTCAAAAAGAGTTGAGGCTGTAATTGCTGCCAAAGGTGCATCGACAAAAGTATTGAGCAAAGGCTGTGAATACTTATGTACAGTACATGTGATTTCTCAGTTTTTTTATTTTTAATAAATTTGCAAAAACCTCAAGTAAACTTTTTTCTCGTTGTCATTATGGGGTGTTGTGTGTAGAATTCTGAGGAAAAAAATGAATTTAATCCATTTTGGAATAAGGCTGTAACATAACAAAATGTGGAAAAAGTGATGCGCTGTGAATACTTTCCAGATGTACTGTATAAGCCATTGAGAAGTAAAGGAATGACAACGAAATAACAGTGGCAAAAGTATGAGAGAAAAAAGACTGAATACTACTGTACTGTTTATTGTGGGTTTCAAGATTGGATGACTGGAACATTTTTCTTTCTTAGCCGGCAAATAGCCATCCTTGGAAAAATGGGTGCCACATATTCACAGATCAGCTTTTCCATAGCCTTCAGTTTGGGTGTTTACATTCAAGCTAGACAGCAGTAAGGGAAGGGGGAGTTGATGGAAACTGGAGACATTCCACTTTTAAATTTCATTTACACATCCTGGCTATCGTCATTTTCAAACTGCTTTTATCTTTTAAAGTGGTTTATAGGATAAACTGTGAGTTTATAAGATAAAAGATAATGTAAATAATTTATTATTTACTGAAAAGTAAACATTGAAAAAAATAAGGCTTTAGTTAATCAAATGTCAATTTGTTACAAGTTATTTTGGTTCACCTGTACATCTTGTTTCTCTGATTTAAATGAAACTGTGTATTGCAGTGAGATTCTATGAGGGAGTTATTGAACTGTGCCTGACTGCTGCTGATAAGAAAGACCCTCAAGGCCTTGGTCCACACTTCTACAAAAATGGAGAGCCAGAGGAAGATGCTGTTGGACATCAAGCTTTTCAGGAAAGGTAATATATTGAAAATCACAATGACCAACAGTAAAGAAACATATCAGAATGTTATGACCCATCCTATTACACTTTTCCATTACCTATACAATTCAGCATACCTTTACAAATATTATAATCTACATTTACATTTACATCATTTAGCAGACGCTCTTATCCAGAGCGACTTACAACAGTGTTTGTTAGTTTTTTTCGCATACCCCTTGGGGTCAGAGCACAGGGTCAGCCATTGTACAGCGCCCCCTGGAGCAATTACAGGTTAAGGGCCTTGCTCAAGGGCCCAGCAGAGTAGGATCTCTTTTGGCACTGACAGGGATTCGAACCGGCAACCTTCGGGATACCAGCGCAGATCCTTAGCCTCAGAGCCACGACTCCGCCCTAGTGTCATCTAGTGCAGTATGAGGAAGAAACTGAATACAGAAGACTCATAAGCATAAATCCGTACATGAAAATAAAAATAACCACACAGTGCTAGACTGTGGTGTTCTTTGGATATTTCTATTGCTACATACAGCATACTATGAGACATTTGTTCTATTAACTGTGTTAGTTTATTTGGGGACAAGTCACTCAATTTTAGGAGACTAAGCGATCATGTGGACATACATGTTGGCCTTATGGATATGACAGTGGGTGACAGTAAGGAAGAATCTGAGATGCCCAGAAGAACTTGCAGACCATGTAACAAGTTGTCACAGCAATCAGTATTACTTTCTTCTGCTTAAAAATTGATATATTTTTATTCACTCATAATACTACAGACATTGGTCCATTGATTCATTTGGAATTGCAACCTTTTCCATTAACCACTCAATGTCATCAATTACGTCTGGGGAGATATCTGGTTCTAGTAGTTTTATCTTGCTTTGGGTAATCTTCTGGAATGAGTTCCACTACTGCTTTGGGACAGAGGACCAATAAAATTGTTCAATGACACAACATATATAATCTCAAAAAGCACACTTCTAGAGCATTGGGATTCATGATGTTGGGTAAAGTTACCACTAATAACTAGTTGCCTTTGCTTTAAGGCACTTTTAGGTAATGATGATGCATGGCCTCCAGTAGAAGATATAATTCTACTAAGCCAAAAAACAAACTTTACCCAAAGCATAGTAAAACAAGTATACAATGCTTTGTTTGATGTACCACAGAACATTTTTCAGTAAATTGTATAACTCAAGGTATGTTGTCTCCTGTATTACCAACTAAATAGGGTTTTACCCACTAGGGATACATTTAATGTATGTGCTTGTTGTGTATCTGAAATTTTCCTTTTAATCTGGTTTTAGAATCATTTTTCATTCAACCTGTTCTGTACCTCAGTTTCCGTACAAACTCTTTGGAAGAAACTGTTGTTTGGAATTGTGTATATAAACATAAACAGTTTTATGTGAACTGAGTAAATGGTGTGTGTTATTGCTGATGTTTTGGTTCTGTGTATCATGATTAAAAAGGCTACATGAGCGGTTTAAAGTTACTTTCAGCATTTAATTAAATTCTTTTAAATAATATAAAATCCAAGGATATAATTCATGCCCAATATTTCTGTGGAAAACTTAATTAATGTCATTTAATTAATAATTTTGTGTTTGTAGGTTAAATAGTTATAAGTGTATCACTGACACAATGCAGGAGCTGGTCAATCAAAGCAAAGCTGCACCCCAGTCCCCAAGTGTTCCTAAGCAACCTGGACCGCCTGTAATGTCTTCTGACCCCAACATGTTGAGCAATGAAGACGCCACAGCTCATGTAAGACAATACAAATATGCTGCAACAGCACATTAGCAAGGGTTAGTGGTTTAGGGTGAACATACTGGAGAAATAGACATCAGGTTGAAGTAAACTTTCATGCTTGTTTCTTTAAAAGACGAATTATATTTATATCAAGAAAATACTCTTAAGCAAAAAGCATGTCTATAGTGTAGCCTTTCAGGTTCAACTTTTTGAATATATATAGAGAAGACAGAGTTTATTTTAAACTATAAACAATAAACTAACTTAAGAGGATATCAAGTGCTGAAGTAATGTATTTTGATCTAATTAAAATGAAGTTTCTGACATTTAGTTTTGTTGTAGCCAACAGTAGCACCATAATATTTTATGAAAAACTTGATATTGAGTCTTGCTCTTACTTCATGAAGTATTTTTGTATTTTACAATTAACAGATAAACCTTAGTTATAATGTTAAAACATACATTGTTTAAAGAACTCATTTTTGTTAAAGAAATTCAGTGTGTTTTCTTTTTTTATAATTTGTGTCCTTCAGTTTGAACTTATGCTTGAACTCGCTCAACGTTCTAGAGATGAATTATTCCACATTGCTCTTTATAACTGGCTAATTCAAGCAGACCTCACAGATAAACTTTTAGAGGTAAGAAACACTGCATTTTGGAAATCTATTTTTTGTGCCTACTTAAATATTTGATTGGGTAATTGATAATTTTCATCTAATCAAATTTCACTCGCTAACATCTTCCCTCATGTGAAAGTGTCCGGTCCACTGTAAGATTTCAAAAGTATTGAAAAATGGTCATCTTTAGGTGTCTAAGGCAGTTCTGAGCTGGATAATCCTTCTTGCCTAATTTTATTTTACAGCATTGATATATTGTTTTCAGCATGTACGGGGATGTTACCTATTTTAGTTTCTCCTTTTATAGAGAATGTTTTCATTACAGTTGACTGGAAAGTGATGTTGCATATTTGTGGTACATATTGAACCAATTTCTGCTTTGTGATTTTGATATTGATATGTTCAGTGATATGGTGAATACCTTTTTAAAATGTATTCTGATGATCAATATTTACAGTAGGTTGCATTATAGGCAAGCATCACAATAAAATAAGGGCGATAAGTTAAAATTGGGGCTGTTTTATATGTCAGAATGCAAGTGTTATTGGTTTTTAATGGCTTATCACTATTACTATGGTTAGCACCTTGATCTTTGCTTCTTCAAACGTGGTGTGACAATGACGCTATACCAGTGCTCAACTCAACACAGACAGACGCAGGAGGCACACTGATAAAAACAAATAAATGTTTTTTTTTTCTTTTCTTTGCCTGTGGGTAACGCCTTCCTCGTTCCCCACAGGCACAACACAGTCCCACAAGCACAGTACCACACAATTCTTCTTCTCTTTACTCTTTCTCCTCCACTCCTCCTCGGCAAGCTTTGACTCCCTCCTCCTGGAGTAGTGGTTGCTGGCTCCTTTTATAACACACCTGGAAGTGCTCCAGGTGCTTGATGAGTTATTCCCGGCAGCACCTCCGGGTGTGGTGGAAGAGCTGTTCTATAGGGCTTAGCGGCAGCTACAGCACCCTCTGGCAGCGCCCAAGGATCCCAACAGGGCTGTACCAAACTCCAACTCCTGTGAAGCCCTGCAGGAGTCCTAGGCACCACTGCAACCCAGGGGGGCTGCCAACTAGCGTTCCGGGGGAAATACTCTCTTGGCCAGGCTTGCTCCCCCCCGGTCCATACAGTGAAGAGGCGTCCCTGCTGGACAAGGACCCCAGCCGTCTGTGACAGTTGTAAACTGATGAAATCATCAGTTTTAAGTTATTCAAGAAACACTGAGGTAACTTTTTATGTTTTTTTAATAGAATGCAATAAATTACACTTCTTCTATTTTGCTACCTTTTATTGTTGCAGTATTAATTTTAGAATGGAGTAAAATATGATTCCTTATTTTCTGTTTTCCTTAGGTGAATTCCCTATATTTAGAAGACCATTTAATGCGGATGATGAAGCAGGACCAGAATAAAGTACGCTACATGGATCTATTGTGGAGATACTATGAAAAGAATCAGAGCTTCAGCAAGGCTGCGCATGTCTTGGCAAGACTGGCAGATATGCATAGGTATATTAAATTAAAAGCTTTATTACTGTTCTATATCATTCAACAAAAGGTAACTGACACATTTAGTTAAGTTAAGCCAATTTAATTTATTATTTTATGACTGAGAGCTTGAATTTCTTTTTTATGTTTTCTATCTGTCTTGGTTTTCAGATCTCCATTGTTCTAGTTCTCTGTGAAATTCTCTGTATTACATTAGAAATAAATCTATAAATGCAGTTATTGTGTGGAACTAATTCTGAAGGACTGAGTAAAAGTACATGTTGCCATCCTTGCAGAATTTCTCCCAGCAGTAATTTAACATGAAGCATTAACCTATGTTAAATATATGTAAAAAAAAAGTTGTTATAATGCAAAATACATTATAGTTTATTTGTTCATATACAACATACAGTATTTTGTGTATGTATGGAAAATAAGACTAAGAAAATGGAATTTATATTTAAGAAGCACGCAATTCTCTACATACTGTATTTCTATAATTTTGGTAGATGACATAGTGTGATAATAAAGAAGTTATTAATAATGGTAAATATACACAACCAACATTGTGAGAAATTGGCACCATTTTAGTAGCATGCAGATAAGAATACTGTGTAGAAAGCATTGGTAATTGAAGTTTATGACTTTTAAATTAGATTTTTTGTATGGTTAACAGAACATACTTTATAGTTTGATGTACCATAATATTTATTTTTTATTTTTATTGCAAAGCAATTAATGTGTTTTTTTTGGTGCATTATCATATAATGTGAAAGCAGCTATGGTGATATTAATGTCTGTCTTCATAAAAGAACTCATCTCCTAATTTTTGGCACCAGCCAGTATGAAGATTAGTGACCAACGGACTTCTGTTACACTAAAAACCTCCCCATTGCTGCATTTTCTCAAAATTATAATGGTTTTGTATTTTTCTGACACTAATTTATTGTCAAAGCACCACAATGATTTGCTATCTATAATGTTTGGATGCAGCCAGTAATTTTAGCATGAGACTTGAGCACAGACTTAAAATCTTTATTAGGTTTTTCTTTGAAAAATGTTATGTTTAAAAAATTAGATTTATAAATAGCCATGGACCATCTATAGCTAACAGCTAAAATTAGCACTTGTGTCTTTTCATCATATTAGTTGGAATCTGCAGTCTATAAAAGCAGTTTAAACCCTATGATATTGTAAAATGGTATTAGAAACATTTTATGTACCCTCACATACATACTTACATGCCTGTTATTACTGTAATTTTGGAATATAACTCTGTTACAAAAATGTTACAAAATTGAAAATATAACATTTTGCTGAAGTGACTAGAATATTTAAAAATACTTCAAATTTCAGGCCAGCTAACATACGTATAAGTATTGGAAAAGACACATTCTGTTGTTTCATGTATTTGAGAGTTAAGTTTAATAATGAAATAATATTTTACAAACCTATTCAATTGTGTGTTTAAAATTTTTGGAGCTAGGTGACAGAGACTAGTTTTATAAATAAATTATCATTTCATGCAGACAATACCAATGACCTGTGTAGATGAAGTGAGACTGACACCTGACAAACACAGAAAAGTTGTTTTCTTAGGACAGAATAAATGACACCTGTGTAAAATTCATGTAGCCACAAGCCTGTGTTTACACATCAGTACTTCTCCTTCAGTAATGATTTTTATAGCTACTAGAATAAAGATTTTTACAATTTAATGCGAAAAACCTGTCATTTATAGAGTCAAGTGACCTCCCAAATGACTTTTTTCTTTGCTTAAAAAAATTTAAATATCTGTTTTTTGACAGCATTGCTTTAGGTCAGTACAGTAATCCCTCGCTACTTCGCGGTTCACTTTTCGCGGATTCACGACTTCGCGGGTTTTTAAATACAAGTGATTGCCCGCCTATCGCGGAAGTTATGTTCCAGACCCAACAGCAACAGGAGAAAATCCGCGATATAGAAAGACCATATAAATAAACATTTTTATAGTTTAAGCCTTAAAATACCCATCCCACATGCTTTAAACACATGTAAACTTATAAAACACACTTTGTTAACACATATGATATGTGGATGTCGGGCTAAGGATATGAGTAACATCTCACTATTATAAAACATTTTAACTTCACGCAAGACAAGACAGTGAGACAGGAAAATTGGTGATGTACAGGCTTTTAAATTATTGACAGGCAGAGCGACAAGCAGCACAAAGCCAGCACAAAGTCCACTTCTCCTTAGCGTTCATTCAGCTCCCCACCCCCTTGACAATGCGAACTGCGCCTCCGGGGAGGGGGGTTTGAGCGAACATGCGTTCAGCCCTCACAAAACCACACACACACTCCTCCTCCTTCCGAACGCGCAGAGCGACAAGCAGGCATTTTGGCAGAAGCAGCACAAAGTTCATTTCTGCTCAGCGTGAGTTCAGCTGCCCCCCTTCACAAAGCGAGTGCAGACACATTGACGTCTGATCGCTGCGTGCAGTGTGCACTGTTGGTCTGCGGTGTTTAAGAATGTAGAAAGTGTTTAAGAGCATAGGAAGTGTTTATAAGAGTGTGGGAAAGGTTAACAAGAGAGTGAGAAAGGTTTATAAGAGTGTGGGAAGGGTTTATAAAGCCTTAAAATATGTATAAATAATAAAATAAATATAGGTCGCTACTTCGCGGATTTTCACCTATCGCGGGGGTCTCTGGAACGTAACCCCCGCGATAGGTGAGGGATTACTGTAGTGACTTTCAGAATTCATTGTGGCTTTCAGTGAAGATATGTTTTATCTTTGTCTTAAGTTAGTCTTGAGATGTTTTACAAAAAGCTTTTTGTTTCCTGATGTATATGTCTGAAATTCAACCCAAAACCTTGGTATTGCTTTTTCCAAATATAGCTCTGAAATTACATTACAACAGCGACTGGAGTATATTTCTCGTGCCATACTAAGTGCCAAGAGTTCTACGTCCGCCATATCACAGGCTACAAATGGAGAGTTTCTACATGAATTGGAGGAGAAAAAGGAGGTATTTATTCATTACTATTTGTATTGTAGCAAATAAAAATACTTTTTTAAGCATTTGAATAGTTTATTACACTTTACGTTTAAAATGTTTAGGGCAAAAACTATCAGAGGTTGGGTTGTTTTAGGCATGGCATTTATTTTTTTTTAAATCACATTGTATAACTTACTATTGCCTGTGGCTGAAGTGGAAATCAATATTTTAACCATGCCATTTTTGTTAATTTCGAATGATGAATTTCTTTCATTAATTAGAATGCATATATATTAATATTCAGTATATGGTGTTGCTATGAAATAAACTGGGTAGAATATACTTTAAAACATTGCAGATTTTTAAACAATTGATTTTATGTACTTTTTGCACAAACTCGTCTACCCAAGAATTTTTTTTTATAATATGCTTGTCTGAGAAATGGTTTATTTTGTATTAATTTTTCTCCATACTGGCTGAGATGGAGGTGTTGTTATTACTTATTCTGTACTCTGGGTCGGGGCGTACTGAACTAGACCCTGACCCAGAGACACCGGTCTTTGTTAATTTAAAAAAAAAAAAAAAAAAAAGACATTGAATTATAGGGCTGCAACTAACAAGTATTTTGCTAATTGAATAGTTCACTGAGTATTATTACAATTAATTTGTGCAAATGTTTTATTGAAAAATAAAACATGAAGTTTTATTCTATGCACAGTGCTCTCCTTTATAACAGTAGTACAAGTATGCTCTAAAATACATACAGTGGTGTGAAAAACTATTTGCCCCCTTCCTGATTTCTTATTCTTTTGCATGTTTGTCACACAAAATGTTTCTGATCATCAAACACATTTAACCATTAGTCAAATATAACACAAGTAAACACAAAATGCAGTTTGTAAATGGTGGTTTTTATTATTTAGGGAGAAAAAAAAATCCAAACCTACATGGCCCTGTGTGAAAAAGTAATTGCCCCCTGAACCTAATAACTGGTTGGGCCACCCTTAGCAGCAATAACTGCAATCAAGCGTTTGCGATAACTTGCAATGAGTCTTTTACAGCGCTCTGGAGGAATTTTGGCCCACTCATCTTTGCAAAATTGTTGTAATTCAGCTTTATTTGAGGGTTTTCTAGCATGAATCGCCTTTTTAAGGTCATGCCATAGCATCTCAATTGGATTCAGGTCAGGACTTTGACTAGGCCACTCCAAAGTCTTCATTTTGTTTTTCTTCAGCCATTCAGAGGTGGATTTGCTGGTGTGTTTTGGGTCATTGTCCTGTTGCAGCACCCAAGATCGCTTCAGCTTGAGTTGACGAACAGATGGCCGGACATTCTCCTTCAGGATTTTTTGGTAGACAGTAGAATTCATGGTTCCATCTACCACAGCAAGCCTTCCAGGTCCTGAAGCAGCAAAACAACCCCAGACCATCACACTACCACCACCATATTTTACTGTTGGTATGATGTTCTTTTTCTGAAATGCTGTGTTCCTTTTACGCCAGATGTAACGGGACATTTGCCTTCCAAAAAGTTCAACTTTTGACTCATCAGTCCACAAAGTATTTTCCCAAAAGTCTTGGCAATCATTGAGATGTTTCTTAGCAAAATTGAGACGAGCCCTAATGTTCTTTTTGCTTAACAGTGGTTTGCGTCTTGGAAATCTGCCATGCAGGCCGTTTTTGCCCAGTCTCTTTCTTATGGTGGAGTCGTGAACACTGACCTTAATTGAGGCAAGTGAGGCCTGCAGTTCTTTAGACGTTGTCCTGGGGTCTTTTGTGACCTCTCGGATGAGTCGTCTCTGCGCTCTTGGGGTAATTTTGGTCGGCCGGCCACTCCTGGGAAGGTTCACCACTGTTCCATGTTTTTGCCATTTGTGGATAATGGCTCTCACTGTGGTTCGCTGGAGTCCCAAAGCTTTAGAAATGGCTTTATAACCTTTACCAGACTGATAGATCTCAATTACTTCTGTTCTCATTTGTTCCTGAATTTCTTTGGATCTTGGCATGATGTCTAGCTTTTGAGGTGCTTTTGGTCTACTTCTCTGTGTCAGGCAGCTCCTATTTAAGTGATTTCTTGATTGAAACAGGTGTGGCAGTAATCAGGCCTGGGGGTGGCTATGGAAATTGAACTCAGGTGTGATACACCACAGTTAGGTTATTTTTTAACAAGGGGGGCAATTACTTTTTCACACAGGGCCATGTAGGTTTGGATTTTTTTTCTCCCTAAATAATAAAAACCATCATTTAAAAACTGCATTTTGTGTTTACTTGTGTTATATTTGACTAATGGTTAAATGTGTTTGATGATCAGAAACATTTTGTGTGACAAACATGCAAAAGAATAAGAAATCAGGAAGGGGGCAAATAGTTTTTCACACCACTGTATGTAAAAAAAAAACAAAAAACTTTTTATATAAACTGATGCGATTTCTTATTAAAATAGTGTTATTTATCACATTCACAATATTTACTATTCTCCACTTTGCACAGCATATCTCAGTTCATTATTAGACAAAACAAAAAGGTCATATTAACTAAATATGCTTCTCTGTTTTTGTGCTACTCATAATTAAAATGAGCTAGTACTGTTATTTTTAGTTCACTTTAGAAAACCAAAGGTAAACATTACTAACTGAGTTCAATTACAGTAACTAAATTCTAATTTATGACTTATACAGTTTTTGAACTATATTTTAAAATCTATGCCTAAACTTATGAAAACTACTAAATGTTCTTATATTCTAGTGTGAATATATTTCATCCCAGAAGGGATTTCTTTTTTGTTGTTGTCAAGAGCAGCAACATTTTCTTCAGTCTTTCAGTGTATTTTTAAGCAAATATGTGAATTGATATTTTGATAGAATCCGATTGTATACAGCAGGCAGACTGCAAAAAACATGTTTGGTAAAAATGAATTCTTTTTAATTAAAATGCTGAAGATGGCCATATATTGCTCATTTTCAGTATCTGGGAGAAGTTTCCCTGCTTGTGTAAATTTTCTTGCAGATAAACTTGTTTTGATATCTTTCAGTCTACTTATGAGAGTGATGTATACTCTTTTTAAACACTAACAGAAAGATCACTTTAAAAATTTGAGTTGCTCTATAGAAGTAGTGGTAGAATAACATTGGAGGTAATCACAGAAAGTTAAATAAATATTGATTTCATCTAATATTCTGGGAAATTCGAGCAGTACCTTTTGACTGGTGTTTTTTGGATTGGGGCTTCATCATGTGCTGTTCATGAGTTTATGATAACTTGTAAGCAAATTCAAATTTAATGGATACCAAAGCTCTATTTGCCATAATAGTAATTTGATAGGTAGTGTAGTGACTAAATCTGTTTTTCTGTTCTTGTCTGTGACTCATTCTTGGACCCTTAACACATCATTTAAAATCTTAATTCTCCAACTGCAAATAGTATCAGTAACCAGGTGTAACATACTATGATCTTGTAAGTTGATTTGACATTATTTTTAAGTTGCTCAACTGTTTACTGTCTTGGTACTCTAGATATCAGTATTTGAACCCAGCATAGTAACATTCTTTGCTTTGTTTGTCATAATGTTAAAAACTGAAAAAAAAGTCCTATTGCTTAATGTTATTGTTAATGTATAATCCTCAAAACTGTCTATTAGTATATCAACAAACTGCTCATAGTCTTACTATAAAGCACTGAAGTGCCCTTTGAGCAGGGCATATAGTTTATTTCTGGAATTTAAAAATACTTTGTTAAAATTTTCTTTTGTGATTATGCCTTATTTATTCTTTGGAAAGTAGTGTGGTAATCTGACCATTTCATATTAATCCAAAAAGTGCCAATTAGATCATTGTATATTATTCTCAGATCTTCCTTAACATGAGTAGAAAACTCTGTTGATTTAACCAAAAAAAAAATTTCATATTCATGGTATCTAGCATAGTTAGGAGAATTGAAAAATCAAATTAATGTGTTGTAAATTGTGACTTTTGTCAGTACTTAATGCTGGTAGTAATTCCATCTTATTTCTAAAGGTGGCAAGGATCCAGCTACAGATTCAAGATATGTTAAGCAAACAGTATTCTCATCATCTTGCTGTACAAACAGCACTATCACGACTTGATTCTGAACTGATGGATATAACAAAGGTAAGAAACCTCAAACAAAAAGGGCCTGAAAATGTCCAGCCCTCTTAATTCATTGGATAATCATGTTTTAGTTGTTCTGTCCTAAAATTATATTCTACTCACAGAACACCAAACCAATATAGTGTGTTCCCATATGTGGTATACACATTCCTTATGCTGTTTCTAATCTAATGCTGGAATGATAAGTAAGAGACACAGTATTCACAGTACTGCATATCTGCCTTTTATTGTTTCTCAGATGCCTGTTAGTGGATTACTGTAGTCAGTTTTTCTAGAAATGCATGCATGAATATTCTTCCTGATATCCAACATACCTGGAGATTTGTTTATTTATTTTTTTTAATGTGAAAATTAGTTTTTTAACAAGTAAGCCCGCGATTCTCTAGAGAATCATAAATCCAAGAATGGCGATCAGTTTCTGTTCCGTCCGATAATTGGATGGATGAAATATCATGGAGGGTGGGTGCGTCTGGGGAAATGTCATTTAATTAAATAAGCATATCTGTACTAAAGCGGTTTCGTTTTGTGGAGACGTGATCCCGTTGCTTTTGCTGACACCGACTGCTGGCAGACTGGAGCACAGCAAGTTTAGTTTACAGGTTGTGGTGTGCGTGTGCCAGCCACTGAGTCTGGGAAGCCGCTGGGTTTGAGTCTGTGACCGTTATGTGATCTATATTACTGGCACAGTGGATTAGAGCAAGTGTAGTGTACAGGTTGTGTTGTTTGGGCGCCACCTACTGACTCTGGGAAGCCGCTGCATTTGACTCTGGGGTGTGCGCCACGACGCAGTACGTTTGCACCTCGGTGGGAAGCCGCTGCGTTTTGACTCTGGGGCGCCACGGCCTGTGAGTTCTTTGCTTCTGGTGTTTGTGAAGCGCGTTGTAGGAGCCTCCGTTTATTGTTTTTATCCATGGGGTCTCCGAAGCCGCTGTGTCTGACTCTGAGGCGTGCGCCACGGCGGGAAGCTGCTGTGTTTGACTCTGGGGCGCCACGGCGTGTGAGTTGTTTGCTTCTGGTGTTTGTGAAGTGCGTTGTAGGAGCCTCCGTTTATTGTTTTTATCCTCTGACTCTGGGAAGCCGCTGCGTTTGACTCTGGGGCGGGCGCCACGGCGCAGTACGCATGCGCCTCAGTGCATCCGCCATGTGTCCGCCGTGCATAAATTAAACTGTGGTATAGTAATATAGAAAGTGTTGTAAGTTGTGAGGTGAAAAGAGACAATCATGCTGATTGATTTTTTTCCTTGTTCCTTTGTTATATCAGTAACTTGATCTGGGTTTATGTGAATAGTGTACCCTCTGTATTGATTGCAAGAAAACAAAACTTTAACGTGTGTCATCTCAATAACCGTACATTGTGATTGGCTTACAAATGTGTTTGACTGTCACCTTACTCATAACATTTATATTTAGTTGGAAATCGTGGCTGCTGTAGAAATTTTTGATTAATAATCAGTAAGACATACCAGGAGGATGCAATAGTAATGTGGGATTTGAAAAATACATTTTTAACTTTGTTAATTATCAGTTTTGCCTTCAGCAATACCAGTAATTAATCTAATAATTTGGCAAGGCTCCTACTTTATCTACCTTAACTTTTTCTTGTAGGAGTTGGGTCTCCGGCCTTTAGACTTATATCAAGGTAACTGAGGCACACTTGTTTTAAGAAACAGAATAATACAATTTATTGATAAACATAAGAGTTATAGAAGTAAGATAACTGCATATATATATTGACATATAAGACTGGGTGCAGTCAGACTAGACAGACAAACATATAACATAGGCTAGCTGTTTATTGGTATTTAGAGTTGTACTTTATCTTGGCACAGATAAATAGATTTACGATACCAAGTCTTTATGGATAATGTCCGATCTTGTGTGGAGTTTTTGCTTTGTTGTTGCTTTGGGTTCAAGTGGAGTATTCTTCATGCGTTAGAGTGCACTGTTTCTCTTTGCTGCATCATCATTGTCAGTCTGCCTTTTGCTGTATTTTGCCGCTTCATAGGGAAAAGGCAGTTCTCTGGCCAACCAGTTTACATTCTGATGTTCCATTATTGAAGTCGTGGCTGCTAAGCCTTGTCAGACTACTGGCACACAGCTTTGGCTTTACAGACTATGTCTCAGCTTCTGGTCCACAAAGATCGGAATTGGTCAAATTCAGATCTCCAAGGTAGAGCAGCTCATAGCTTTTAGTTTGGGACAATATTTTAGAAAGTCATGTTAGAGAGTTCCCACCCTCCCTGTGAGAATCTCAAGGAGGGTGCTCTGAAAGAATCCCTGAACTTCTCTCAAAGTGCCATTCTCATATCTCTCCTCATTCCCTTGAGAGATGGGGTGTGTGGTTTTAAAGGAAGGTGGAACCTTCTCCTGATTGGATTAAAGTCACATCCATTTACAAAATCAGTGTACAGTAATCCCTCGCTATATCGCGCTTCGCCTTTTGCGGTTTCACTCTATCACGGATTTTATATGTAAGCATGTTTAAATATATATCGCAGATTTTTTGCTGGTTCGCGGATTTCTGCAGACAATGGGTCTTTTAATTTCTGGTACACGCTTCCTCAGTTGGTTTGCCCAGTTGATTTCATACAAGGGACGCTATTGACAGATGGCTGAGAAGCTACCCAACTTAATTTTCTCTCTCTCACGCTGACATTCTCTGATCCTGACTAGGGGGATTGAGCAGGGGGGCTGTTCGCACACCTAAACAATACGGACGCTCGTCTAAAAATGCTGAAAGATTATCTTCACGTTGCTCCCTTCTGTGCAGCTGCTTCGTGAAGCGACATGCTGCACGGTGCTTTGCATACTTAAAATCACGCAGGGCACGTATTGATTTTTGCTTGTTTGTTTTTCTCTGTCTGTGTCTCTCTCTCTCTTTGTCTGCTCCTGACGGAGGGGGTGTGAGCTGCCGCCTTCAACAGCTTTGTGCCGCGGTGCTTCGCATACTTAAAAGCCAAACCGCCCTATTGATTTGTTTGCTTTCTTCTCTCTATCTGTCTGACATTACCTGCTCCTGACGCGCACTCCTTTGAAGAGGAAGATATGTTTGCATTCTTTTAATTGTGAGACGGAACTGTCATCTCTGTCTTGTCATGGAGCAGAGTTTAAACTTTTGAAAAAGAGACAAATATTTGTTTGCAGTGTTTGAATAAAGTTCCTGTCTCTCTACAACTTCCCGTGTTTCTGTGCAAATCTGTGACCCAAGCATGACAATATAAAAATAACCATATAAACATATGGTTTCTACTTCGCGGATTTTCACCTTTCGCGGGGGGTTCTGGAACGCAACCCCCGCGATGGAGGAGGGATTACTGTAGTTTTATGGGTGGTTTCTTCTTTTCATCTTAGTTATCATCCTTTAAATAATAGGTCTTTGTCCTTGCTTGAGCACTTTCTGGCTCAAGTTGTCTGCAGAAGGGCTTCTGGAGAGATGTCAGTGCAACTCTGATTTACACCTTTCTTTTCAGATGAAGTCCAGGCAGATCTTGCAAGTCAAGTTAGATTGTAATCATTTTGTGTGTAAAGCAAGTGGGGGTTGTGTGCAGCTGTATGCTTGCATCCCGGTTAAATAAATCTGTTTTCTTGACAGGCCTGGGGTGTCACTAAAATCTAGCAAAATGGAAAATGCCCACTTTGTCCTACACTGCTTACATGGTGTGAATAATGAAACAGCTGATACAATATATTGATCTGAACTCATTGTTGTGTTACTGTTTTCTCAAGTATAATGAATACTGATTTTTATTTTTTAATTTCTGTTTGACTTCATGCATCTTTTTTGTTTATGAATTAATTATCTCTAGTTTTACAGTGTATATTTAATTCTGAAAAAATATCCTTTAGTTCTGTTTTGTGGGTCAGAGAGTACATTTTTAGCTTTTGCATATTAACTGTTCATCCATTTGTCTTGAACATTTTCTTTCTGTGTTTCTGCAGTTATATGGAGAATATGCAGATCTTTACAAGCTGTCGGAGTGCAAGCTAGCCATCATTCACTGTGCCAAACACTCTGACCCAATCCTGGTGCAGAATCTCTGGCAAGAAATAATAGAAAAAGGTTTGTGAAGAAAGACAGAGAAATAAAAAACCTAATGAAAACGTTTTAAGTTCAGTTTATTCGTTTAACTTAGAATTTTAAATTAACCTTGTTTTTCATCTCTATATACCATTTTAGAGATCAAATCACAACTGGTTATCCTGGTGTATCGACACATGGGGTTATCTAAAATATCAAAGTTTTCAGAGCTTCCAGCATGCATGGTAGTGCGTGAACTTTGTTCAGGTGTAAAGTTTTCTCCTTAATTTTTTCCCCTGTTATTGAAAGTCAATTATCAGGGTTTTCCCTTGTCCTTGAACACCTGTAAAACCTTAAAATTAACAAAATGATTTTCCTGTCATGGGAAAAATGTTTTGTGCTTATAGTTGGGAGTGTGTCTGCATCCTGTATGACTCTAAGACACTCCTAATTATAGCAATAATATGAAATGGTTGCCTTAATCAATATCTGTTCTGTTCTAATTAATAATTGATTAGACAAAGTTTAAAGAAAGTATTTTTGTTTTCAGTACATTATCAAAAAAATCATATTCTACTTTCTAATAATACTTAAATGTGGTAAACTGATTATTTTCTGAGGGATTTGTGATTTAAAGCAATATGCATCAAATGACTTATTTTGCTACTAATACTTGGTAACTATTTTTTGTGTTCTATAGAGTCTCTGCAGTATGTTCTTTTATTCAGAGATACTTAGTTCTTCATGATGAGCAAATGTTTTTACTATTGTATATACATTAAGTTCACTTGTAACAAACATACCTCATGAATGTGGAAAACGTTATCTGAATCAAAACCTTTGCTGCTTCAAAGTGGGTGTAGTATTTGTGTATTAATTTTATATAATCAAGATACTACAGTAATTTTCTTAATAAAAAGCTCAGCATTAAGTATACTCCAATTACCGTATTTTTCGCTCCTTAAGACGCACCTGACCATAAGACGCAGCTAGGTTTAGAGGAGGAACACAAGAAAAAAAATATTTTGAACCAAATGGTGTACTTATATATTTAATAAAATATAGCAGAATAATATTTCAACCATGTAAAGTCAACAGCGGTATTAAGAACCATCATCACTGCCATTAACAAATGAGGAGAGACTTTAAGGTTCAAGCACTCTTCTAGTTTTCTGGAAACCCCAAGAACTCCTCATCGCTAGTGTCAGAATTTATGAAGCTCAGTTGCTCACAATCACTTTGCAGCGGCACATACCTATCATCACGCGGCATAACCTGTCCAAAGCCACCAGGGGACAAAGCACATTTGGACGATTGCTCCCTGAAGTTATATCACCAGTCCAGTCCCATCTCTATTTGTAATGCCACAAAGCCCTTCATCTCGTCTTTTGTTGTGGGTTTCCACTTTGAAAAACAAGAATGCGGTGCAAGCGCAGCCCGCGATTCAAAAAATTGCTCTGCATACCTGTTTGTCTCGTCTGACAGTAACTGAAAAGCAGCCTCAGGAGAGAGTAGCCTGAAGTAGTCCAGTGGCTGGTAATCTGTCGTGTCCAACAGCAAGCTATGCTGTCTTGTGAAGTCCGATAGCCAGTTTGGCTCCCACGGATCAATGTCTGGGTATTCCTGCCACACGAACCTTGCCATAGGTGTATCGGCATGCGCGAATGCGCTCAGCTGGTGTCCGATCAGCTGATGCCAGTTCCTCACTCTCTTGCTCGATCTCCTGATCACTCTCAACAAAATCAAATTCTGAAAAATCAGAGTCTGACTCGGCGATAATGCGCAAAACATCATCTGCTGAGTATTTTCTTCTCTGCACTTGCTTCGTTCCCTCATGAGATGTCGATGCCATCTTGCCTTTGTTTACATTTTGTAACCCACACACAAGGATTAGATATCGAGTCAATGAGTCTTAACATTCCTCCAAGCAGAGAGGGAATGCCTGTGACGTAACAGTGAGTTTTGTCGCCATTAACAGCTGATTGTCGCCCTCTATCCCTGGATATCGACTTTTGTCAGGTAATGCACATCATGGTCTGTGACGCAATATTCGCTCCATAAGACTCACAGACATTTCCACCCTTCTTTTGGGGGAAAAAAAGTGCGTCTTATGGAGCGAAAAATACGGTAATTGGCCACTGATCTAAATTAACCAGTTTTTACTACAAACGACTTGATCAGTAAATTGGTCATTTGCAAAAAACAATTTTTTTTTCAGGATATGCTTTTCTAAGCTTTACTGTAGTTTAGTAGTAGTGTTCCTTTATACACACACACACCATATTATGTGAACTTCCCGTAAAGCAGACTTTGCTAGAGAGGCAACCAGAGTGAAACCTTTACATTAAAGAAAGTGGAGTAATAAACAGAAAAAGAAATCTGAGTCATTAATGTGTGCAATTACAGAAACAGCAAGAAAAACTACTTTAATGAATTTGGAAATTTTATTTTATCCTTTCAGACGAGCAATGTTCATTTTAATTAGTTTGGACAGTGTGTTAATAACAACAGCTGACAATTTCTGTTAGAAAAAGAAGAGATAAAGAACAATTTGAAATTTGTCGATTTTACATGTAAACATGTTGTGCATGTTAGCATTTTGTCTTTTAGATAAACATTTTACAAACATTTGATTGATTTATGGCTTTTTTTTAACTGAATTTTATTAAAGGGTAGACAATCCAATATACAGAGGAAAACAACACTGTAACATTACATATTACATAATCACACAACAATGAGATTATCTCTATTTGTCAATGTTACTCAAAACATTAATTAAAAGGAAAGTTAATACATGGAAGTTACATAGAACAGTGAACCGTGAAAAAGAGAAAACTCTTCACTACTATTAACATCCATCCATCCATCCATTTTCTAACCCGCTGAAGCCGAACACAGGGTCACGGGGGTCTGCTGGAGCCAATCCCAGCCAACACAGGCCACAAGGCAGGAAACAATCCTGGGCAGGGTGCCAACCCACCGCAGGACACACACAAACACACCCACACACCAAGCACACACTAGGGCCATTTTTAGAATCACCAATCCACTTAACCTGCATGTCTTAGGACTGTGGGAGGAAACCGGAGCGCCCGGAGGAAACCCACGCAGACACGGGGAGAACATGCAAACTCCACGCAGGGAGCGCGGAGGGAACCCGGGTCTCCTAACTGCGAGGCAGCAGCGCTACCACTGCGCCACTGTGCCGCCCACTATTAACATTTACAGTTATAATAGCAAAGGAACAAAAGAAAAAAAGGGTAGCCTCACCTTTTGAAAGCCATCAAATACTTGTTAATGTTTGCAATCATACAGTTTAGTTTACAGTACCTAATTAAAGTAGCATCTATTTAATATATGGGCCTTTATACCAGTGATTTGTTTTTTGTTTTTTTTTAAAAGGTTTGTACTGTGTTTATTATTTTTACACATCGTGTGTCATACAGTATATGTTATGGTAAGAAACAAGTACTGCAGTTGTAATGAATGTGTATAATTACACCTCAAGAATTAGGAATGTCTAGCTAGTATGCAGGAAAAAACAAAACTGTAGTAAATCCATATTTTAACTTCAAAAAGCTCTAGTAAAATTAACGATTTAAAATGATTAAAATCTGTAAAGTGCATGTATATTTACATTTATGCAATGTTTAACTGCCAATGTCAATTAACTGAATCAATGTGCAAATATATATTTTTGTTAGACAAATGGTGAAAGACACTTTTTAAAAATTGAGGTTTGTTTCAGATAAGTACATTACAGAAGTAATTAAACAGCTTGTAATTAATGAGAAGCATTTTATTTCTTTAATGCCATATGTATTATGGATAAATATTTTCTCAACTTGTTTTATTACTTAATGTATTTTAAGGGAATTTTATTATTTTTGTGATCACTGAACAACAAGCCTACAGCATTTACTTTTGTTAATAACAATACAAAGGTAACACTTGTGGTCTATAGTTTAATTATAAAAGTACCAAAGTTAACACCTTAATATAGAACATAAGCCATTTCTGTGTCTGGTTATGCAGGAACTTAGTGTTTTATGTTTTTAAAGAGGTAAAGAAAAAAAAATTGAATCAGCTGATCCAGTAACATGATAATGGTGATTTGTATTGGCTCTTAAAAAACCTGATTTGAATATCCCTACTTAAGAGCCATTTGCAGAAATGAATCCAGATATTAAAATCTCCGAATTCTTTCTCTCAATACCTTTTTGATAGTTCATTTTAGCCAATTTATATTGTATCTAGGTCTGTAACAGATACTCAGTAACTTAAAAATATTTATAAAATGCTCATTTAAATTATCTTTAAATATTACTCCATTTTATATTTGGAGAAATTCACTTTCTCATTCTCATTGGCTTTACATATGTATTACACAAGAAAAAGAGAGAAAGACTGAAGTGGGGGGAGGGGATTGTTTGGACGAATCTATACTCATTGAAGTGTACGTTACTCTGAAGGAATCCCTTTTTTCTAAATATGCAGTCAGCTATACAAGCCTAATGCTTACCCTGCTATTCTCTTTGGGTATTTCTCCAATTTTCCTTTCTATCTTAAATTAAATTAAATTATCTTAAATTAACTAACAAAAAGCCCTGGTAACTGATGGTGCCATTCATATGAAAAGGAATTAAATTCTTCTGACTTAATTGTGAATAATTTGTGAATTTCCCATCGGGATTAATAAAGTATCTATCTATCTATCTATCTATCTATCTATCTATCTATCTATCTATCTATCTATCTATCTATCTAATTTGCCATTAGATACTAAGCTACAGATATTGACTTGGAGAAATAGTTAACTTAGAGAAATAGTTCTCAGCTGCCTGTTAATCAGTTAAACAAATCAATGATGAATGTGACATTTGACTATATTAACCTATAAAATATCTTTGAGATTACCTTGAAAATATGTGGAAACCCTGTATTATGTTGTGTATTCAACCCTGAGAATATGAAAAGGTGCAAAGGAACATAAAACTACTTTATTGATACAATTTTACAATTTTTATTTTTTAAACCTGTTCTGGCAAGGACAGCTAGGGAGAAGTATATATTTTTAAATTAAATTATAAACTGTATTTTTCCTAATAAGTCTAATCATTGTGACTAATTACTGTTAGGATTTAGGTTATTTTCAGCCACGCTGTTACTGTTGACTTAATTTTGAAAGAACCGTCACTTTTTTTCATTCCTCCTTAAGCAAGGTATTAAACCATCTTCCAAGATTTTTCAAAATGAAACACCTTATGGTGCCTGATTTTTAAATGAAATCTTGGGAAATCTAGAAAGTTTAGAAATATAACGTGTTATAAAAAAATATATATTTTCTTTATTAATGCAAAAGTAATGTGAAAATAATTTACTATAATGATTTTTTCTCTTTTTTTGTTAACTAGAACTGAATGACAGTGTTGCAATGAACTCTGCAGATCAAATGCGAACACTTAATCTTAAACTGGTTTCTCTTGGCAAGATCTATATGGGGACACCAAGATACTTCCCTCTTGGTAGGTTTTTCTCATGTCTTTTTCATAAAGAAAATCTAGTTGGACTTAGAGGAAGGTTGATTTGTTTGTTGTAATGCTGCACTGATATATCAACAGATATTAATTATTTAAGCATTACCTATGAAAAATACAATGTAATTTATTAAGGTATTTGTATCTCTATATAGCATTCAAATTTAAAATTATGTACTAAATTGCAGGTAATAAGAGAGACTTGTGCGTCCCGTACTTTGTTTCAATTATTTTTCTTCGTTCTACAAGTATTTACAGTGTTCTTGAGGCTGATTCACCAGTTAGCTGTGAAACACCGAATCTCACTGAGATTGCACAGGTGGTGAACCAGCTGAGGGTAGGGAAGGCTGCAGGGATCTGTAGTATCTGGGGTTAACTTTTCCTGGCTGGTTGTAAGGCAGTGTCCTCTTCTGGGATTGCAAGCAATCTTTGCTTCCATTTGGGAGACGGGCTTCACCCCAACTGACTGGAAAACAGGACTTGTTCTTATCTGGAAAGGGAAGGGTGATCACCAGGATTGTGGCAACTACAGGGGGAAAAGGTCCTTGATAGAGTCATCCTCAATAGGATCCATGATCACTTGCTGACCTATTAGCGACCGGAGCAGTCTGTTTTTATGCCTAAGAAGTCTATTATTGACTGGATCCTGGCACTGAAGGTTTGTATTGAGTGCAAATGCAAATATCAGCAAAGTTTTCTTTGCAGCCTTTGTCAATTTTCATAAAGCGTTTCACTCGGTTGATCGAGCTGTCTTGTAGAAAATCGTGTGACTTTGCAGATTCCCCTGCAGTTGTTGAATATCATGGACAGTGTATTCAGTATAACTGCAGTCATATAAGTAGCAGCTACCCACTCAGATACTGATGCCTTACACCTTTCCCTGACCCCAGAATGCACTGGAGAGCTGCTATAACGCCACACAAGATCTTGTGCTCTTAGCTGCAGAGCACAGCCAGATCATTCTAAATGCAAGTAGTGGGGCCTCAATGTGTCTGGAGGAAGGGTGCTGTATCAGCCGGTGAAGTTCTGCAGCATCAAGATTGCATATATATGAGGCTGAGCAACATGCTATATAGATATATATATATATATATATATATATATATATATATATATATATATATGTATGTTTTGTCTTGGTAGAGTAATATGTTGCTCTACGTTCCCCTATTGTATTATTAATAAGTACCCTTTGTCAAAATGCTTAATCTCACAGACTTACCACTGTTTATAAGGTATTATAGTATATAACTTATCCCCGCCTTCCCTTCTATATCTATAGGCAATTAGGTGTAGTAAAAAGACAAGCAGGAATTAAGTTTCACATAAAACAATGTATTATTGGTAATATTCATAAATAGTAACAATATGCAAAGTACATTTGAATATTGGCAACCATACAACCTGATTAAATGGTAATGTGTAGTTTCAGGCGGTACACAGACTTGTAGTTATTTAAAATGTCTCTAGTTAAGGCATCATTGGTGCTCAGCTTTCTTCAGAACAGGCCGTATGCCTGTTCTAATATGGCTGCTAAACTGTGCTCTTCATTGTGTTGTTGAAAGATTCTAGCAGAGAAACACCCATGCCAAGCACCCCCTTCCCCCAACTCTGTAGTAAAATTCAAAGAGACTCGGTCGTAAAGGGGGAGGCAACTGGCGAGGTACAAGGTGCCTTTGTGTACACACATTTACAAGATGACTATGATTTTTGAATGTAAGGGTTTATAAGTTGGATTTTTTTTTGGCATCTGCATCTTCTTATTTCTGGGTGGTTGAATTCACAGAATTTCGTAAATGAAACCCAAAGTGAAGAATTTTAAAAATCATATGACCTAATCTGTAATGTTCAATAGCTTTGCAATTCTGAAGAACACTGTACCAATGTTTGATAAACTTGTGTGTGTTGAGTTTACTGTATAAAACATGATGCAGTGAATGTCTTCCCAGGTTTATGTTGCAGTGAAAAGTCAAGCAAAATGATACCTTTCATTGACTAACTATAGTACTAGGGAGCTGTACCGTGTTAGCCATTATGAATGTAGAGAAAAGCCAAGCAAAATGACACCTTTTATTGGCTAACTAGAAAGATTACAATATGCAAGCTTTCGAGGCAACTCAGGCCCCTTCTTCAGGCAAGATCTTGCCTGAAGAAGGGGCCTGAGTTGCCTCGAAAGCTTGCATATTGTAATCTTTCTAGTTAGCCAATAAAAGGTGTCATTTTGCTTGGCTTTTCTCTACATTGACTAACTAAAAAGATTACAATACAGTGATCCCTCGCTATATCGCGCTTCGCCTTTCGCGGCTTCACTCCATCGCGGATTTTATATGTAAGCATATTTAAATATATATCGCGGATTTTTCGCTGCTTCGCGGGTTTCTGCGGACAATAGGTCTTTTAATTTCTGGTACATGCTTCCTCAGTTGGTTTGCCCAGTTGATTTCATACAAGGGACGCTATTGGCAGATGGCTGAGAAGCTATCCAGCTTACTTTCTCTCTCTCTCTCTCTCTCTCTCTCTCTCTCTCTCTCTCTCTCTCTCTCTCTCTCTCTCTCTCTCTCTCTTGCGGTGACGTAGGGGGGTGTGAGCAGGGGGGCTGTGTGCAGCTGCTTCCTGAAGGACATGCTGCACGGAGCTTCGCATACTTAAAAGCTCAAAGGGCACGTATTGATTTTTTTTATCTGTCTCTCTCTATCTCTCTCTATCTCTCTCTATCTCTCTTCCTGCTCCTGACAGAGGGGGTGTGAGCTGCCGCCTTCAACAGCTTTGTACCGGCGGTGCTTCGCATACTTAAAAGCCAAAAAGCCCTATTGATTTTTTTTTTGACTGCTTGCTTTGCACTCCTTTGAAAAGGAAGATATGTTTGCATTCTTTTAATTGTGAGACAGAACTGTCATCTCTGTCTTGTCATGGAGCACAGTTTAAACTTTTGAAAAAGAGACAAATGTTTGTTTGCAGTGTTTGAATAACGTTCCTGTCTCTCTACAACCTCCTGTGTTTCTGCGCAAATCTGTGACCCAAGCATGACATTCTAAAAATAACCATATAAACATATGGTTTCTACTTCGCGGATTTTCCTATTTCGCGGGTGGCTCTGGAACGCAACCCCCGCGATGGAGGAGGGATTACTGTATGCAAGGTTTCGAGACAGCTCAGGTCTGTTCTTCAGGCAAGATGTAGCCTGAGCTGCCTCGAAAGCATCCATTTGTAATCTCTTTAGTTAGTTAATAAAAGGTATCATTATTCTAGACTTCTCATTTCATCCATAATGACTAACATGGTATAACACCCTACTAGTACAGTTTTTTGTTGGTAAGATGTAAACATCTGAAGAGAGAAATTTGTTTCAACACATGCAGTTTCCTGACAAAGCAAAAAGCCCTCTGTCACAACAGAGAAAGTGAGATGAAAGAAGAGTTGTTCTTGCTATTACTGGCTTTAGGAGGAAAAAAGTAGAAGGTAGCATGTCCAAAAAAGGTGAAAAGAGGATGTATAATATGATCATTAGTAGTTGAGCTACATGATGAACAGATGGACTTCAGATATTTTTGCATGCTTGTCTTAGGCTTTGATGACCTGTTGTGTCATATTTAGCCCTTCATTCATCATTTTGGAACCCATATAACTAACGTCTCCTTGAAATTCACCACTTTGCATATGCTTAGTGTATGTCGGCATTGCCACATAGTTAGAAAAAATGCCATGTGCAGCATGTGGCGAAACCCCTGTGTGCACAGGGATTGGCCTCTGTGTTTGATGTCATTCATGCATATGGCCCTCGTTCTGAGCGTGTATGTGTCAAGTATAAACCAGTCCTAAAAGCTGCAATGAGAAATATTGTACATGCAGCAACAAATGTGACAAGGTAAATGGATGCTGTTTTTATCTTGGGTGGCTGCTGTAGAGAAAAGTGCAGGAATATAATTTAGCACACACTTGACAAAAATTACAAATTCCTTGCACATTGAAATGATATTAATTTTAAGTTTTCTGCCTAGTGATGACATTCTGACTGCTTTCATAGAGGTTCTGGATATCCTCAGTTAATTTATGCATGGCGGACACACCGAGGCGCCCGCCCCAGAGTCAAACGCAGCGGCGGCTTCAAAGAGTCAGTAGATGGCGCCCAAACAACACAACCTGTGAGCTTACAAATAACACAACCTGTGGAGTCAAACGCAGCGGCTTCCCAAAATGTGACGGATTCCCAGAGTCAGTGGGTGGCGCCCAAGCATTTACCATACCTACAACCTGTGAACTAAACCTGAGGTAAAGCGTGCACGCCAGGTTGTACAGCCACCTGGACAATGAACGAGCGCGCCCACAACGCGCTTTTGACACAGCACAGGCAAAGGAGGCACGTATCCAAATGGAGGTAGCTCAACGATTAGTAACACAAACACGAGCCCGTATGGCTACAACCTGTGAGCGCCCAAACAACACAACCTGTGGAGTCAAATGCAGCGGCTTCCCACAACGCGGCGGCTTCCCAGAGTCAGTAGATGGCGCTCAAACAACACAACCTGCAGAGTCAAATGCAGCGGCCTCCCAAAACGCGGCGGGTTCCCAGAGTCAGTATGCGCACTGCGGCGCGGCACCCCAGAGTCAAATGCAGCACGCCCACAACGCGCTGTTGACATAGCACAGGCGAAGGAGGCACGTATCCAAATGGAGGGAGCTGACACACTCAAACCCAGCGGCTTCCCCGACTCAGTGGCTGGCACACGAACACCACAACCTGTAAACTACACTTGCTGTGCTCCACTCTGCCAGCAGTCGGTGTCAGCAACGGCAACAGAATCACGTCTCCACAAAACGAAACCGCTTTAGTACAGATATGCTTATGTAATTAAATGACATTTCCCCAAACGCACCCACCCTCCATGATATGTCATCCATCCAAATATCGGACGGAGCAGAAACTCATTGCCATTCTTGGATTTCCGATTCGCTAGCGAATCGCTGGCTTACTTGTGTTTTTATATTTATCAGTGGAAGTGTGGACTAGGTCTTTGTGTTTGGACTTGTATGTGAGCTTAACCCTTTAAGGATATTGCCTAGACCACTGCGATTCCATCCATCCATTGTCTCCCGCTTATCCGAGGTCGGGTCGCGGGGGCAGCAGCTTGAGCAGAGATGCCCAGACTTCCCTCTCCCCGGCCACTTCTTCTAGCTCTTCTGGGAGAATCCCAAGGCGTTCCCAGGCCAGTCGAGAGACATAGTCCCTCCAGCGTGTCCTGGGTCTTCCCCGGGGCCTCCTCCCGGTTAGACATGCCCGGAACACCTCACCAGGGAGGCGTCCAGGAGGCATCCTGATCAGATGCCCGAGCCACCTCATCTGACTCCTCTCGATGCGGAGGAGCAGCGTCTCTACTCTGAGCCCCTCCCGGATGACTGAGCTTCTCACCCTATCTTTAAGGGAAAGCCCAGACACCCTGCAGAGGAAACTCATTTCAGCCGCTTGTATTCGCGATCTCATTCTTTCGGTCACTACCCATAGCTCATGACCATAGGTGAGGGTAGGAACATAGATCGACTGGTAAATTGAGAGCTTCGCCTTGCGGCTCAGCTCCTTTTTTACCACGACAGACCGATGCAGCGCCCACATTACTGCGGATGCCGCACCGATCCGCCTGTCGATCTCACGCTCCATTCTTCCCTCACTCCTCCACTTGGGGCAGGATCTCGCTACCAACCCTGAGAGGGCACTCCACCCTTTTCCGGCTGAGGACCATGGTCTCGGATTTGGAGGTGCTGATTCTCATCCCAGCCGCTTCACACTCGGCTGCGAACCGATCCAGAGAGAGCTGAAGATCACGGCCTGATGAAGCAAACAGGACAACATCATCTGCAAAAAGCAGTGACCCAATCCTGAGCCCACCAAACCGGACCCCCTCAACGCCCTGGCTGCGCCTAGAAATTCTGTCCATAAAAGTTATGAACAAAATCGGTGACAAAGGGCAGCCCTGGCGGAGTCCAACTCTCACTGGAAACGGGTTCGACTTACTGCCGGCAATGCGAACCAAGCTCTGGCACCGATCGTACAGGGACCGAACAGCCCTTATCAGGGGGGGCCGATACCCCATACTCTCGGAGTACCCCCCACAGGATTCCCCGAGGGACACGGTCGAATGCCTTTTCCAAGTCCACAAAACACATGTAGACTGGTTAGACAAACTCCCATGCACCCTCCAGGGCCCTGCTATGGGTATAGAGCTGGTCCACTGTTCCGCGACCAGGACGAAAACCACACTGTTCCTCCTGAATTCGAGGTTCGACTATCCGACGGACCCTCCTCTCCAGGACCCCTGAATAGACTTTTCCAGGGAGGCTGAGGAGTGTGATTCCTCTGTAGTTGGAACACACCCTCCAATCCCCCTTCTTAAAGAGGGGGACCACCACCCCGGTCTGCCAATCCAGAGGCACTGTCCCTGATGTCCATGCGATGTTGCAGAGGCGTGTCAACCAAGACAGCCCTACAACATTCAGAGCCTTGAGGAACTCCGGGCGTATCTCATCCACCCCCGGGGCCCTGCCACCAAGGAGTTTTTTGACCACCTCGGTGACCTCAGTCCCAGAGATGGGGGAGCCCACCTCTGAGTCCCCAGGCTCTGCTTCCTCATTGGAAGGCATGTTAATGGGATTGAGGAGGTCTTCGAAGTACTCCCCCCACCGACCCACAACGTCCCGAGTCGAGGTCAGCAGCGCACCATCCCCACCATATACAGTGTTGACACTGCACTGCTTCCCCTTCCTGAGACGCCGGATGGTGGACCAGAATCTCCTCGAAGCCGTCCGAAAGTCGTTCTCCATGGCCTCCCCAAACTCCATGGTCCCCCCACCCGAAGGCGAAGGGAGGCTACCCTCTCGTCCGCCGGGGTAAACCCCAATGTACAGGCTCCAAGTCGGGGGGCAATAAGTATACCCACACCCGCTCGGCGCCTCTCACCGGGGGCAACTCCAGAGTGGTACAGAGTCCAGCCCCTCTCAAGGAGATTGGTTCCAGATTCCAAGCTGTGCGTCGAGGTGAGTCCGACTATATCTAGCCGGAACCTCTCAACTTCGCGCACTATTTCAGGCTCCTTCCCCTTAAAAGAGAGGTGACATTCCACGTCCCAAGAGCCAGCTTCTGTAGCCGAGGATCGGACCGCCAAGGTCCCCGCCTTCGGCCACCACCCAACTCACACTGCACCCAACCTCCTTGGCCCCTCCCATAGGTGGTGAGCCCATGGAAAGGGGGACCCACGTTGCCTCTTCGGGCTGTGCCCGGCCGAGCCCCATGGGTGCAGGCCCGGCCACCAGGCGCTCGCCATCGAGCCCCACCTCCAGGCCTGGCTCCAGAGTGGCGCCCCGGTGACCCGCGTCCGGGCAAGGGAAAACGCCGTCCAAAATTGTTTTTCATCATAGGAGGTTTGAAACAGGAAATAAGAAAAATTAGTTTTCCTAAACTAGTTTTATTCACTCATGTATTTTACACCGCTTAACCGAAGCCGAATTGCATGGGCAACAATCTTAGCAGTGAGGCCCACATGTCCTTTCCCCCAGCCACACTTGCCAACACATGCTATGGGATGCTAAGTTGTTCCTAGGCCATCTGGGAAATATAATCCCCCAGCAAGCCCTGGGTCTTCCCCGAGGTCTTTTCCCAGCTGGTCATGCCCATAAAACATCCAGTGTGAGAGCCCAGCCACCCTGTGGAGAAAGCTCATTTCGGCTGCTTGCACCCACAATCTCATTCTTTGTTATTACCCAAAGCTCATGACCTTAGGTGAGGGCAGGGTCGAAAATCGAGAGCTTCACCTTCTGACTCGGCTCCTACTTTACCAGTAGAGATCGGTTTAATGACCGCATAACTGTGCTTTGCACCCAAAACTCCTCCACTTGAGGCAGTAACTCCTACTGGGGATCATGGTCTCAGGATTTAGAGGTACTGATTCTCATCCTTGCAACTTCACACTCGGTTGCAAACCGTCTCAGTGCATGCTGGAGTTCCCAGCCCAATGAAGCCAACAGGACCACATCATCTGGAAAAAGCAGTGATGTGATCTTAAGGTCACCAAACTGGTCCCCCTCCCCTTCCTGGGTGCGCTTTGATGTCTTCTCCATGAAAATCACAAACAGAACAGGAGACAAATCACTGCCCTGGCGGTGTCCCACACTCACTGCAAATGGAGCCATTTTTACGAGTATACAGACACAGTTCTCACTGTGATTATAAAGGGACTGAATAGCCCTTATTAGGGGCCACGGAACCCCATACTCTTGCAGGACCCCTGAAACCCCCTAAAGAATCCCTATAGGACATGGGCATAAGGCAAATCTGAGTCTACAAAACACATGTGGACTGATTGGGCATACTCCCATGGCCCCTTCAGAATCCTCATGAGGGTAAAGAGCTGGTCCATTGTTCCATGGCCTGGACAGAATCCGCATTGCTTCTCCTGGACCTGAGGTTCCACAACTTGGAGTCTCCTTTCTAGTACCTTAGCGTAAGCTTTTCCAAGGAGGCTGAAGAGTGTGATCCCCTGATAGTTGGAGCACACCCTCCTCTCCCCCTTTTTAAAAATGTGGACCAATACCCCTGTCTGCCACTACAGAGGCACAGCTCCCAATGACCACACAATATTGAAAAGGCATGTAAACCATGATATCCCAACAGTGTCCAGAGCCTTCAGCATTTCTGGGCTGATCTCATCCACCCCCAGTGCCTTTCCACTGCGGAGCTGCTTAACTACCTCAGTGACCTCCCTCAGGAAAATGAAAATTGATCCCCCATCAGCTTCTGGCTCTGCCTCCTCCACAGAGGTCATGTCCACCAGGTTCAGGAGCCTCCTCAAAGTGCTCCTTCATCACCAGATAGCATCCTCAGTCTGGGTCAGCACTTCTCTAACCTTTCTGAGAACAGCCTGTATGACTTCCTTACTTCCCTTTCTGAGTTACCTGATTGTTTGGCAAGAACCTCTTTAAGCTTGATCAATAGTCGATTTCCATAGTCTCTCTGAACTCCTCTTATACCTGGGTTTTTGCTTCCTTGACCACCAAGACCACCGCGCTTTTGGCCTGTCAATACCTTAATGCTGCATTGGGAGTCTCCCCTGTTAACCATACATGGAAGGCCTCCTTTTTCAGCCTGATGGCATCCCTCACCTCTGGTGTCCACCATTGGGTCCTTTGGTTTTCACCTTGATTGGCACCTATGGCCTTCAGACCATAGGTCTTTTCAGCTGCTTCCACAATGGAGGCTTTGAATAGCCACGTGTTTTAAAGTCTCCCAGCAGAACTATGCAGTCCGAGTCTGGGACCCTTTCCAGGATCCCCTCCAGTGATTCCAAGAAAGCCCAGTACTCAGAGCTGGCATTTGTTGTTCTAACATGGCATCAACCAGGCAGGGACTCGATAAGAAGCCCACTCCAGCCCAATGCTTTTCCCCTGGGCAACTCCAGAGTAAAGGAGATTCCAACCTCTTTTGAGGGGTTTGGTTCAAGAACCAAGTGAGTGCTTGGGTGTGATCCAAACTATATCTAGTTGGTAGCTCTCTGCCTCACCCACCAACTCTGACTCCTTCTCCCCAAGAGAGGTGACATTCCTCATCCCAAGAGTCAGTTTGTGTGTCTGGGTTCCAGTTCAGCAAGGTCTCTGCCTACTACTGATTCCCTGGTCACATTGCACTGAGCCCCTATTCCTAGTGCAAGTGGTGGGCTCACAGAAGGGCGTTCCCACATTGTTTTTGGGCTTTGCCTGACTGGACTCTGCGGTAGGCCCAGCCGCCAGGCATTTGCCTGTGGACACTTCTCCAAGGCCTGGCTCCAGGAGGAGACACCAGTAACTCCATACTGGTCAAGGTGCTCTTTTTACCTTTAGGAAGATGCAGTATTAGGGGCTGTGAATCGCTCTTTGTCTGATCCCTCACCTGGGACTAAGGCAGTACCAGGAGCTTCTGCTCTGGACAACGTAGGTTCACAGGGGCACTCAAACCTCTCCACCACAATAACGTGGCAATTCCCAGAAAGGCTAAAACTAGTTTTAGAAAAGTGCTATATTGATTAGGTTGGACTTAACCAAGTTGTGAAAACATCACGCAAAACTCTTGTATATTTTGTTTATATTTTTTTTCCTGTGTCCAAGGTTTGTGCTATCAGTATAAGAACCTGGGTTTAGCATACTCCCAGCTGTTTGTGATATTTTAGTATCTGGGTCACATTTAAAACAGAAAAGTTCATTAGATTTGGTAAAATATATATATATATTTACATTTTAAATGCTTAGGAACCTAATGCTTTATTTACCGACTGTGGCTATTCTGTTTTCTTACATTTGACTTGTTATAAAATTTGTGCTTTAATTTGCTTATGTTTGTTTTGGATTTGTCAGTAGCACTTGTACCTCTAATGTACTGCTTTTTTCAAATTGTTATATTGCAGTATACTTGCAGGATAATTTAAAACTTTTTTGTTTCCTGTTGCCATTTCTTATTTAATTCAAATGATTTAGACGTCACGTTGGATAGAATCCATCTACTAAGTATATGCAGTTGTGTGATTTTTTTTTTTCTTTTATGAATAAGAAATAAGTTCTGTTTTTAAAAAAGTTAATGAATATTATTTATATTATACATTTAAAGGCAATTCATATAAATCAGCACGTTACACTACCTTGAATCCCTCAATGGGTAACATTTAAGATGGCTGATCGTTTTAATTGAGATTTTGTAATGTATTTGGATTATTAACATAATTTTCTGCAACTTTCTGAAACTGGTGTATTGAACTCAATAGGATGTCAACAGGACTGTTGATTTAAAAGATACAAAGCTACTCACAAGGACATACTGATCTTAATTTTTGTTTAAAAAAAAAAACAACTTAAATTTATTTTTGATCAAAACATCATTTACATTTTTTTATTCATCAGAGTTTCTGGTAAAACAGCTGGAGCTGCATGTCTGCAAGAAAAATTGGGATGTGAGTTTTGTAACATGCACTATGAGGGAAATTGGAATCCCACTCCCAAAACTCCTAGATGTGTATGATCATCTTTTTAAGACTAGGGTAAGTCCAACATGGAACAAATTGCCAAAATGGTGCACATTATTAAGATAATCCTATTTGTTAGTAATACATCCCACACAATGTTGAAGTACTTTTAGAAAGCAGTTATCTTCCCTTATGCTACAAATAACATTGTTTAGTATAATGTAGTGTATTATTTCAGATAATGGACTTTATTTTAACAAAACATTGTGAATGGTATTAAAAATTTGTAATGTAGTGTAAACTGGTTGTGTGGTTTACAATTTTCCACTACATACTTTTAGTCCAGTGGTTTTAACAAAGCTACTGAGTTTCAGCCACAAGTAATGTAATGAAGTAATTTTTACAGTGGCCAAAAGTAGTATTATGATACTTTGGCCTTACATTATTAATCTTGTTTATTTTTATTTTGTTTCTCTATTTTACTTTATACAGGGAGATGCACTCGAAAGAGGCCCTGAATATTCTGTTGTTACTCCCGTTGGGATGAAGCAATCTGAACAAAAAAAAAAAATGCTATATACCTTGACATATGTGTAATCGATTGCATTACATGCGATACTGGAAGTGGTTTCCGTTTTCTGCCAAACACATTTTGACGCGGCGCTCCATGTTCATGAACGTATCGGCAAACGTCTCGGGGGGAATAGCAACAGTTTCACATTGGATGTTTTCTTTCAAATCTTCCATGGTGTGAGGCTTGTTCCGATAGGCTTTTCCTCTGAGCATACCCCATGTGACGATGCGGGTTCTGCTCCATGCTCCCATCGGCTGTTAGGGAGCCCTTGAACCCAACACCGTCGGTAATGTCACCGATGAGCTAGACAGTAGGGCAATAACAATGAGCAAGGGGATGGTAGAAGTGCAAAAGTGCTTTTATTAAAAGACAATCAAATGTTCAAACAAAGTGCTGTACAGTTCAATAATCTTCATTAAATAAATAATCCATAAAACAGTTGTGAAGTGGAAAACCAAACGAACAAGCGTGGAGGTTAAAATCCATTAGGAAAAACTCTTCTAAAAACCACGAGGTAAAATGTCACAGGAAGCAATATGTTAAAACGAAAAAGCCCGGTGTCTTCTGTTTAGCCTGGTGGCTTCCCTGCTACACCCATCTGGGCAGTTCTACCAGAGAGTCGCCCTACATGCAGCTGACCTTCTCTCTGCCTGCTTCAGCTGTTTGGATCGACCTCACCGACCCCTGGCTCCGGTAGGCTCTTCCAGACAGCGACTTGGGTTCCTCAGCGACCGGGGCACCCACGCTGGGGAATACACACCCCAAGTCACCAACTCCCGCTGCCGTCCGTGGCCTTATGCGGAGAGTCATCCATCTTCCGGTCACTCCCGCCCTTCAAAATCAACTCTGCGGGAGCAACCACTACTGCTACTCCTTGGGTGTCAGCCTAACACCCAAGCTACCTGTACAGCTGCACGCGAGCCTGCACTCGCTTGCTCTCCCGCACCGACTTTCTATCTCTCTCTCCACTGCTTCCTGCCTCCTCCTGCAACGTCCGTTTCTTTCTTTCCTTCTTTTCTTTTTTTTCCCCTTTAACCTGCTCGCGCTTCTCTATATATGCAGAGAGGACATGGCAGCTGCAGCCCAATAGCCACAGGAATGATCACGGATGTGGGCAGTCTCTCACCTGTGCACTTAGGTGAGAAACGCCCACACCGCAGATCGCCCTGCGACTCACTTCAGTTACCACGCACCCTTGCTAAGCCGCGAGCGCGGAGATTATTTATTTAAAACAAAACGGCATTTGCTGGGAGAGCTGTGGACCCATAACACCACACCCCAATGGAAGAAGTCTGATAGTGCCAGATCCAGCAACTGTGGTGGCCAAAGCACTGCTGCATTTCTGCTGTGCTCCTTGCTGATGTGTGGCACGTTGCTCCAACTTGCTGGAAGTAACCTTCTATTAACTCACGATCATCCAGTTGATTCTGACATTTTTTAAATGAATTGGTGACCCAATAGGTTCACACCATGAAGACGTGACCTGTATACCACCATCCTGATGAGAAGTAGAGTGACTGAGTGAAGGGGTATGGACAGTATACACCCAGAGTTTGCAAACGGAGGTGAAACATCACGACGGCTGTCCAGCACCTACCTCATTGCTCCAACACAGGGCCATCCCGGCTTGTTTGAAGCTCCATATACTGAGGAGCACATTGCAAGTTGCTTCATTCAGATTGCTTTGTTCCAGCAAGAGTTATTACGGAATATTTGGGGTTTCTTTCAAGTGAATCTCCCTGTAGTATATATTAACTTATTAAAAGTTTTCTTAGGCATCATGATGGTTCAGTGTTCAGCACTACCATATCAGCTTCAGAAAATGGTTTCCATATCCCAGCTTGGTCTGTGTCCATGTAGAACTAGGCTTCATAGACCCACAACCATGAACTTGGATTAAGTAGGTTTAGAAAATAGATGGATGTCTACATTATTTCCCTAGTTACCACAGTTTTTTAAATTTATTTTTAACTTTTAGCATTGTTTAGCTTGGTTTTGCACTAAATGCATATGGTAGCTGTGCTGTATATTAGACTGAAAGGGCTGAGTTAATTTAATAACAGCTGAAGAATAATTTCAGTGGCTTTGGTGTTCAAGGCAAATCATCCATACATTTTTTAAACCAACTTTAAACAAAATTTAGGACAGCTAACCCAAACCCAAACTTCTGGAGTAGTAAGGTAGCAGTGCTATTCACAATGCCACTTAGAGACTAGTGCTCTTAATGATAGGTGCCTACACGTGTCTTAGATTAATTGGTGAATCTGAGTGATGTACCTCAAAGATATGAAATCCAACCAAAAAACTAGTCAGTTCAATACCATTAGGGTTCCATGTGTTGTTTTCATGGTTTCTTAAACAACCAGGTCATGTTTGTTCCTTCAAGCTGAATATATATATATATATATATATATATATATATATATATATATATAGCAAGTGCTATAAAGCTAAAAAGGGGTTGACTCATGTTGGTGTTTAGTTTGACCATTTCAAACAGTAATGTTGACTTTATTCATAACAATTGTGCTTTTATAAAAGTGTCTTTTAATAAGAAGTAGCTAGCTTTACATAATTATTACTTTAATCGTTACTTTTTTGAGGATGGTCTTATGATCATTTTAGGACCCTGTGTGGCAGAGAGAGAAGAGGCCTTTGCATCTTTTGGAATGCATTTATGTCCTTCTGTCTGCTTATGTGCAAGATCCAACACTACTTCCAGTAAACGAGAGGTAAAGCAAGGATTTTTTTTTTGTTAATACAAAAGTAACACACTAAGAGTGTGTCTGTCATTATGTAATTGAATATGCTCAGAGGTTTGAAAATTAAGCAAAAATATGTCCTGGTATTTTTGTGGCCAAAAGCAACTGTATATTATTTAAATCAACTTGATTCTTTAAGGTCAGAGAGCAGCAAAAGTTGTATTGAAAAAGTGGATGGGAAAGCAAAAACCACTAGGATTTTAAAATTGGTTCTGATCTTAATTGCCAAAATATTGAACATCAATAAATTGCAGACCAAATTAACTTAACTTGTACATTAACACACTACAACTTACACCAACAGCAAGCATGTTCGTTGCAACAGGGACACTGTTAGAATCCACTAGCCAAAAAGCTAGCTGAAAGTACAAAAATCGTTACATTGTGGGGTGTCCCTTCCAAGGTAGGTTATTCCAGTTGCTACTGAGAATTAACTGTGGCTCCTCTTGGCACTTGAGAAAGTGGATTTGCAAAAATGGACAGATTTATAATGCGTTTGCAGTTTTTGTATAGAGAGATTGTTGTTACTGGAAATCACTGATTAATTTGGTTTCAGGCTAATTTTTATTTCAAGCATTACAGAATGATACTGGGGATTTGTGGTGAATAATTAATTTGGAAATGCTGAAGAAAACTTTAATTCAAAAGCAGCCTATATAATCTCTATTAAGTAAAGATAGGATGACATGCTGTGTAAAGTTCTTGTAGTTTAAGCCGTTACCTGAAAAACATCTTTTAGGATAGAAAAATATATGTTCAGAACAACTATAAGTCCAATTTAACCCAGTTCTAGATTCACAGAAAATCCATACTGCAAATTTCTCTTTGTTTTTACTCTTGAATGTTTTACCTAAAAGTAGTAGATAATGTGTTGCTGAATTTTTTTTTTTTTAACATGGTCTAAAAATTTGTTCTTTGTTAATTGTTTATTCTTAATATATCACACTAGTGTCTTTGCCCAGCTGCATGTAAATTTGAATAGGAGATTTAATGCATATGCTTGGAAGATGTATGCTAATTCAAGTTGTCTTTTTTTTTTTCTAGGAGGAAATTCACAAACATCTGCCTTGATAACATTTGTGGATACCTTGTAGAGTTGCAGTCTTTAAGTCCTTGTATAGCACTAAAATGCACCATTGGAAACTTCAAAACCCTTCAGGCCAGACTAGAGAGAGTTCACTGACAACACGCTAATTTTTGATAAAATCCAGTGCAGGGATTCTTTAAGTAGACACCATCATCCATATATAGCATTATGACTAGGAAAGAAAAAAATACTTATGGACTACCCCAGTTTTTATCTTGCCTCTGATTTTTTTTGAGTAGGGTTTTTTCTTACTGTCTTCAGATCAATGTAATTGAGAAAAACATGCAAATAGGATGTGATGGAAATGGATTTCCTGTTGGCAGTTTCATAATGTAAAATGTTGGCAAATGAACTCTGATAATCAGTATCTTCCTTAAGCAGTATATGCATTATTTGAAGTCATTAATTAATAAAAAGGAAGTAATATTTATGTAAATAGTGGGATGATGAGATTAATTTTTGATCAGTGTTTTCAAATAATTCGAAAAGCACAATTGAGAATTCAGTCTTATTACGCATGCCTCAGTATTTGTAATTTAATTATGAGACATATTCCTGAGCATCACAAGCTGAAAGAAGGAACTGTGTATCAGTAAATCCCCCGGATTCATTCTGAGAGCTTTATTCTGTTTTAAGGTTAAAAGCAAAGGGCATTTACTGCTGCTTAGCAAATGTGTGTAACCTTGTTTTTCAAAGTTTATTACGTAATACCTTTCCAGAAGCCCCTTAGTATAAATACATAAATTCATTGTGCTATTACAAAATGTTGGAAACTTCATTTGAAATTGAAAGTGGCACAAGTGACATTTCTAACTTAAGTTGTCTGTATGGTTTTATATAAGCAGATACTTTAGGAGCATTGATGAAAAATGTATTTTAAAAAACGTATATTTTCTAATTATGACTTAAACAAACAAAGCAATTATTTTGTACCTGGAGGTGTTTTTTAATGTATTATAAATGTTTTGTTTTCACTTTCAGCATATTAGAATAAAAAGCATAAAAACTAAGGATATTTTTAATTTTGAAAATAATTTTCTTTGTTTTTCAAGATCATGTGGATAAAGTAACAGCTGGTAATCCAAATTGTGTATTATAAACTGTATTACTTACGGTGTTACTATGAAAAACTGTTTTGTTTTAACTGGGCAAGATTTATATTGTATCTGTAGATTATTCTGTACTTAAAAAAACTTATCAAGGTTTGGAAGAAGTCAAATTTATTCTTTTAAAATTGTACATTCAGAGCTTTCCATATGTGTTGACAGAGTGTAGTGAAAACAGTTGTCTTAAGCCTTCATACAGATTTAAGCCTATTGCCTCCAAAAATTCACTAAATAATGTATTTGGTTCAGTTGTCCCTCTATAGTTGTGCTCTTCTTCTTTTTAAGGGATAGAAAGCAAATACTGATGTTTGACTTTAAAGATTCAAAAAATTTACACAAATGAGGAAGTTTGAAGCACAGTTTTATACTTCTGTCTCTTATTTACCTTTTAATCACAAAAATGATTTGCTTCACTAACAGGAAACTTGGGCGGCACAGTAGCACAGTGGTAGCACTACTGCCTCGCATTAAGGATACCCGGGTTCACTTCCCGGGTCCTCCCCGCGTGGAGTTTGCATGTTCTCCCCGTGTCTGCATGGGTTTCCTCCGGGTGCTCCAGTTTCCTCCCACAGTCCATAGACATGCAGGTTAGGTGCATTGGCGATCCTAAACTAACCTTGGTGTGTGTATGTGTCCTGCGGTGGGTTGGTGCCCTGCCCAGGATTGGTTCCTGCCTTGCACTCTGTGTTGGCTGGGATTGGCTCCAGCAGACCCCCATGACCCTGTGTTCAGATTCACCGGGTTGGAAAATGAATGGATGGATGGAACAGGAAACTTTTTTGAAACTTCACATTCCCAGTACTTATTGGTAAACTGAACCAAAAGTTGTTGAGTCATTGATAAAATTATGGCTGCCTTTTGTCATTTGATATGATGAAATAAATTGTGGTATTTGAATCAGCAGTAAGAGTGAAGACATCATGTAAGATGCTGAGGAGTTAAAATTAGGCTTATTGATTTCTGGAACTGCAGCATTAAGCAGAACGCAAGGATTAGCCATGGTTCGGGTCTCAGTCCATCGCAGGACCCAACACACACACTTGCGTGAGGACCATCTGGAGTCACAAATCAACATGATATCCGTCTCTTTTGGGTTTTTAGAAAAACGTACATGCAGGCACAAGGAGACAATGCAAACGCCACATATAGGATGGCATAGACGCTAACTTTGTACAAGTTTTGGGCAGCAGCAGGCCAACATGAAAGACAGCCTTGAAATTGTCCAAAGGTAGGTGTGGCTTTAGCAGTATTGTATCTGGAGTGAAGTATTCAGAAAAGTATTTTGCTTTTAATTTTTTTTTTTTTTTTGAGGGTGATTCTTTGTTCATCTATTTCCCCCATTTTTTGCTTCATTCAGAAGCTTTGGGTATTGACTAAAATAATGATCTTGAATCCAGGCAGGTAAAATAAGATTCCATTGCAGGGTTATTGGACCCACTTTTGGAAACAGGGTGAGGATAGGGAAGTCCTTAACATAAACTGAGAAAAGCTTTTCTTCTTATTAGGATTCAACCTGGGTACCTCGTGCAGGAGTTTTGGGATTGGGAGGTCTACTATAGTAGAAATACCCTGGAGAAGACTGTACCTCTCAGCAATCCTAGGAGTGCCTAGAAATTCCCAAGAAGCTGGAGACTGGTAGCAGGGTTGTAGGTGTCTGCTGTGACCAGCTCAGTCTGTTTACACCCTAAACCTCAAGCAGAAGAGCAGATTATATATCATGATAATCACTGACCTGTTCTCATGCAACATTTTAGCAACTTTCCTTGAACCAGATAGGGGCTTTCTGTTTAAACCAGATAGATGCTCAGGAGAGTCATTGCTGTTTCAGCTGGAGGACATTTTTGGAACAAAAAAACCCAAAAAAATGTAATCTAAATTTCTTACTGAGACTAGCATTATTTAAATATTTCATTCACCATGCTGTTATATATATATTTTGCATGTTTTATATTTGTAATTTAAATACTGTAAATGTCCCAAGAATAAAGTGGTCTTTCTGTTTTCTTTCAATATCAACAGATTTGACTATTCCTAGAAACTGTTTGATGTAATGCAGGGTTATGGGAAACCTATCCTGGCATTATTGGGTGCAACTGTATCTCACAGTGCAGCTCACCACAAATTTACTGTACATCAAATATTTGACAAAAAATATTTCCAAAAGTTTTAACCGATTGCTGCAATGGTATTGTTACACCTTGCAATACAAAAGTGTGCAAAGAAACATGCTTCTGTCTTCCTGATTGTGATGGTTTGCTGTGTGTTGGTGACTGTTTCAAAACGTCATATGAAGGACGTGTACTAAATCTGCATTAGTACAGCAGTGGACACTACAGTACACATACCCTCCTTACTGTATTTATGTTGCTGCTTAATACATGTGGCTATCTTTTTATATTGTGACTGTAATGGCATAACATGTTGCACAACATATTTATCATTTGCATCACTACATACAGCATGAGTTTAAAATGACCATGTCCATAAAAACAAGCACAAAACGATAGACATTTAAAAACAGCAAATATAATAAAATTAATAAAAAATGCATTCCTGGCAATAATCTAATGTAAATAAAAAAATTATGTTCCTCATGACAGGAATCTTGGATATGTTCGGGTTGTGGGCAAATTGCTGACAATGTAACATGCCAGGCAAGCATGGGGGAGCTGCAGGAGAACCCATTAAGTTTTATGTGGTGGCATCTGCTCATATGTTACCATTTTTAGAGCAACAGACTGCCATTTTTTAGTCATTTTCAGCATTTTGTTATTGTGTTGTGTACATGCTGCACTGTTGGCAGGAGGAGCCTCACCAAATGCATTTTGCACCACGTCATGGATGCTCGGCTTTACAATCCTACATGAGGCTTGGCAGAGTCCAAGATGCTTGATTTTATGGACAGTGCGCTTTTAGGTTAGCACACAATTTTGAGTCTTGATTCTAGCAACAGTTCTTCAGTTTATTACATAGGTTCGATTCAAGGTGTGATGGTGACTCCAAATATTATTGCAATTCCTTCACTGGTACTTAATGGAATTATTAATGAAAAGATTGAGCAATACATGGCAAGAACAGGAGTTTTGCTAACATGCTAGAATTTTATGAAGAAGCAACAAAAGCAACGAAGTGGAGCATATGATATTATTTATGTGGTCTTTCAAAAAGCATTTGATGAAGTGCCACATGAGATGTTGGGCATCAAATGAAAAGAAGTGGGAGTTCAGGGTGATGTTTATAGGTGGATTCAAAATTGGCTCAGACACAGGAAACAGGGTGATGGCGTGACAAACCTTATTAGAATTGGCTGATGTTAAGAATGGTGTTCCACAAGGATCAATGCTGGGGCCGCTTCTATTTTTAACACACACACATATATATATATATATATATATATATATATATATATATGGAAGAGAAGGTCTGTGATACGGTTTGCATATTTGCAGTTGGAGATCCACGAAGGGAGAAAAAACGAATCACGTATCATAAAATAGTTTTATTCCTGAGCTTTCATATACACAATGATTAAACTATACAACCATTTGATCATACTGACTTAGTCACCTCCACCCATCCCCCCCCCCCCCCCCCTATACTGAATGTGTTGCTATATATTGCCTTTGATTTTTGTAAGTCTAAGCATTATCCTCTGATGAAGACCCCTGATAGGGGTTGAAAGCTCAGGAATAAAACTATTTTATGATACGTGATTCGTTTTTTCTCCCTTTGTGGATCTCCAACTGCATATATATATATATATATATATATATATATATATATACACACACATACATACACAGTACTGTGCAAAAGTTTTAGGCAGGTGTGAAAAAATGCTGTAAACAAAGAATTCTTTCAAAAATGGAAGTGTTAATCATTTATTTTCATCAATCAACAAAATGCAGTGAATGAACAATGAACAGCCAAATATTTCAAATTTTGACTCATCAGTCCAGAGCACCTGCTGCCATTTTTTTGCACCCCAGTTCCTGTGTTTTCGTGCATACTTGAGTTGCTTGGCCTTGTTTCCACGTCGGAGGCTTTTTGGCTGCAACTCTTCCATGAAGACCACTTCTGGCCAGGCTTCTCCGGACAGTAGATGGGCGTACCTGGGTCCCACTGGTTTCTGCCAGTTCTGAGCTGATGGCATTCCTGGACATCTTCTGATTTCGAAGGGTAACAAGCTTGATGTGTCATTTATCTGCTGCACTAAGTTTCCTTGGCCAACCACTGCATCTACTTCCTCAATGTTGCCCGTTTCTTTGTGCTTCTTCAAAAGAGCTTGAACAGCACATCTTGAAACTCCAGTCTGCTTTGAAATCTTTGTCTGGGAGAGACCTTGCTGATGCAGTATAACTACCTTGTGTCTTGTTGCTGTGCTCAATCTTGCCATGACATGAAACTGCCTTCCACAACCTCATCATTAGCACCTGTTTGGTATAATTGGTTGATCTTACACCTGACTATAATCCTACAAAATCCCTGACTTTGTGCAAGTGTACCTATAAGAATTGATGCTGGTTTGAAGGCAAAAGGTAGTAACACCAAATATTGATTTGATTTAGATTTTTCTTTTGTTCGCTCACTTTGCATTTTGTAAATTGATAACAATAAACAATCATTATTTACATTTCTGAAAGCATTCTTTGTTTACAGCATTTTTTCACACCTGCCTAAAACTTTTGCACAGTACTGTATATAAATGATTTAAATAGCAATATAAATAACAAGCTGGTTAAGTTTGCAGATGATACCAGGATAGTTGGATTGGTAGATAATCTGGAATCCATTGAATCATTACAGAGGAATGTGGATACCATATAGGCTAGGGCAGATTTGTGGCAGATGAAATTTAATGTCTGTAAATGTAAAGTATTACATGTAGGAAGTAAAAATGTTAGATTTGGACATACAATGTGATGTCTGAAAATCGAAAGTAAATCTTATGAGAAGGAGTTGTAGAGGACTCGACACTGTAAACTGCCAGACTGTGTTCAGAAGCCATTAAGAAGGCTAACAGAATTTTAGGTTATATAGCACAATGTGTGGAGTACAAGTTCAAGGAGGTTATACTCAAGCTTTGTAACGCACCGGTGAGTCATCATCTGGAGTATTGTGTAGAGTTTTGGTCTCCAGGCTACAAAAAGGACAAATTGGCACTAGAAATTTTCCAGAGAAGATTGACTAAGTAGATTCCTGGGCTTCATGGGACAACTTGTGAGGAAAGATTGAAAGAGTTGAGCCTTTTCAGTTTAAGCAAAAAAGGATTAAGAAGATACTTGATTGAAGTATTTAAAATAATGACAATTAGTACAGTGGATCGACACTGTTATTTTAAAATGAGTTCATCAAGAACATGGAGACACAGTTGGAAACCTTTTAAAAATAAATTTCTCACAAACGGTTGAAAGTTTTTCTTTACACAAGGAACCATTGACATGTGGAATAACCTTTGAGTCTAGACAGCAGTTTGAGAGCCATGGGTAGTGGATGGTGAAAAGTCCAAAACACCTTACTGTTCTGTGTAACTGGATGGAAAGTGAAGATCTGATGTTCCTCTCGATTAAATAACAGCAGCATTTGCTATGATAGATATCAGTCTTTTCGATGCTTCCTTTTCTCCCCTCCTTCTGTCTTTTAATATATGCAACCCCTGGACTAACAGTAAACCCCCACCTCCAAAAAGGTCAAGTGCTGTGTTTGATAATATCCTTGCAGATGCAGTGGGGAAACTCCTCTTCTTCAGGTATGTATGCTATACAAGATAAAGGTAAGACAACCACAAAACATAAACATTGAACAAATACAACTGACATTTTATGTAACCCTGCTACAGGTTTGATGTTGGCCACTGGTATTATGTCAATTTTTACGATTGTTTCTGTCCCCTTTTGAATAATGTAGTTAACTGGCTCTGTGAGTTTAAGGACTTTTGCTGGTCCTTCCCATTTAAGCACTAGCTTGGCCGAGAATTTACATGCAGTATCAGAGAGTTGGTGGGCTGTAATACAGACTGTCTCCAGCCACTAATTGCACCTCTCGGCAATAGGCAGTGTAACACTTAGCTTGTCTGAATGTTGAAACCACCAACCTCTTCTGAATTCTCCACCTTAACTGTCCCAAGTTGTGTATTATTTAGTGTGAGCTGGTATCAGTAGAGTGGACCCTTAAGCTAATGGAACCAGAGCAAGAGTTTCCCCCATAGGTTTGCCTTGAACATGGCAACGCATGAAGCTAAGTTCTGGGAGCCACTTGTCCCAGTCCTGATGGTGATCACCCACAAAGGAAGCCATCATGGTCTTCAGGGTCCTGTTCACCCATTCTATCAAGTTGGTTTGGGGATGCTATGATGTTGCTAGCTTTCTCTTTTACTTCCCAAGCACCTTAGAGCTCTTCCAATACAGAACTTGTGAACTGCGGACCCAGGTCCAACACCAGTTGCTTCGGGACCCCCCAGCAACTGAAGATTTCATTCTTCACGGATGTGATGGTGCAGATCAACTCCTTGTTCCCTCTTCCTTTTTTTGGGAAACCTCTTAAACCCGACACTGTCAATAATGTAACTGGATGAGCAGAGCTGATGAGGACGAAACATACCAAGCAAGGGGATGGTGAAAAGTGCAAGTAAATAATCCAGTTAAAAGGGTGAATGTGGAGGTTAAAATTCAGACAGGAGTCTTTAAAATTCTCATACCCGGTGCTTCCATTTTAAAACCGATGCCTGTCTGGGTAACCCTACTTGGACCTTGCAGCACGGAGAACCAACAGGCGCAGACTGGCCCATATCTCCGCCGCCCAATCCAAAGTGTCCCTCGGGGAGCTACTGGACCCTGCTGACCGCTGGCAATGCAGCGAGAGGATCCTCCCGAGTGTAACGAACATTCCTGCTCCTGGCTGCTCAGCAGGAGTGATTCTTGTTGTCCCTTCCTGAGCGCTGGCCAGATGCTATCTCCTGGGGCACCATTCCCATCCATTTGCTTCTCTTTGAGCACCAGCTCACTACCGCCCCTGCTATTCTCTCCATCCTTTAACCTCCGATCCTCTTTTGTTCCATTTCTGTTTTTCTTTCCTTCCTTTTCACACTCGTTTCCCATTTAAACTGTGGAGTTGGCACACATGTGGTAATGAGCAGCTCTGTGCATCAATTAGGGTCGCGGACAATCTTACACCTGTGCACTAAGTGTCGGGCCGTACGCTTTCGTATCGCACACAGGAAATGCTTGCTATGCTGCCACCACCCCCACATAAAGACGCAAGTGTGGCGATTATTTATTTACAATGCCAAACATCCTCTGACGTGCATGTGTGGCAAGATAAAATAGCAGCATATTCTTTTTTTTTTTTTTTTTTTTTTTTCTTCTTCACCCTTTATTGGATTAAGAAGGTTTCATTATTGAGGGTTAGAATGTTCCTTTTTTGAGCATTTCCTGTAAAAGTGCAGATCACGAGTAGTCGAGAAACTTTTAAAGTGTCTTAATGTTTTGCACGGCACCACATATAAACACTGAAGTTCATTTATTAATTCAAAAAAATGGCCTGTTAGAACTCTACTTCTATCTTAATTTCAGCCAGCAGCCCATAGTTTTGTGCCCTGGGACTGAACTGTTGTAACAACACCGAGGTGTTTTTTTGAAGGATGCAAGTCATATAAGAGAAATCAGAGTAAGTGCTGAGCTCAAGCTGATCTAAAACACAGTTGTCTTTTATTCTTTGGAGGGTCAGATTCCTGTTGTTGGGGGTTAAGCTACTTTTGTAAAAGTGAATGCAGTATTCACCAGGACAATAAGGAAAGCAAGAATTGTCTTCTCCAAAAAGATAAATGACGAGATGCTAGCTAAGGCCTCCAATGTATCAGTAACACATTTCATTCCTTGACCCTGGGACTGGGGACGTGTGAGGCACTTTATCTTCACTACAGCTGGGACAAGTGGCCGCTTTCATTCTGCAGAGTGGAGAATCTCAAACTCACCAATTTACAAGGTATGTCAAGTAGGGTCAAGAGCCGCTTTTCATAATGCTGATTACTCCATCATCTTTGAAGAGCTTTAAGCTCTCCGTCTATCTGCTCTGAACAAGGCACAATGTTGGTGGGGGACATATCCTGGGTTTTATGTTTTGAGCAGGCAAAACTCATGAGAAATGGCACAGATAATGTGGCAGATAAACACTCCTTCATTAATTAATCAGTCTCAGCACAAGATTTGTGGAGTGAGAGTCTGTCCTGATGCCAGCAAATACATAGGAGGAATCCTTAGAGGGTAGACAGCAGTGTAGGAGATCGATGCGAGAGCTAACAGTGAATAGTGTCTTTATTTACAGCTTGGGATGTTCACACATAAAGCACTGATTTCTAGTGTTGACATGATATACATTAATAAAGTCATTAACATACAGTGAGATACATTAGGTAAGGTGGTGAATTACAAAAGCATGGCTACTAATTTCTAAACAATTATTACAAAAATAGACAGGGTTTTATTATTAATGAATCTCTAAAGTGAATGAATTTTCAGAAGGATAATCTTTATATATAATGTTCATATTGTAACGCCTTAGCACCAGACGGTCACCCTCCATATTCCTCCCAGGTAGGTGGTACAACCCCTGACTGAAGGGGGGCATTGCCGCTATCTTGTCTTCTTCATTCTTAGTGCAGAGAAACCGCCCAGTGAGGGCAACTGACTCAGCCCCTTCTGGCCCCTGGTGAATAAAAGAACGACCACCTGGAAGGAGGTATCACTTCTTACTCAAGAGACCAGAGCAAAGGAGCTCCTCAATCACCTGACGATAGACGGAGCAGTCGTAGTTGTTCTAGCCATGTTGTTTTGTTTCATTTTCACATCAGTGTGTATTTGTTTTTACCTGGCACTTTAAGTTGCGCGCACGTGCGCATGGGAGATGATTTATGGGCTCAAATAGTGCTGTTTCTCAATCGGACCAGGGGTTGGCACTGTCGCCTGATACTTTCTCCTTTGTTCCCTCTGCAGACGAGCCCAAGACTGTGCCTGTCAATGACGTCACTTTTGACACCCAGAACCCACCTACTGATGACATCACTTCCTGTTCCGGCTTCCCCTGATTCTCACTTTTTCCTGTTTCTTCCATATTTATAGATAGATAGATAGATACTTTATTAATCCCAATGGGAAATTCACATTCTTCAGCAGCAGCATACTGATACAATAAATAATATTAAATTAAAGAATGATAATAATGCAGGTGAAAAACAGACAATAACTATGTATAATGTTAAATGTTAACGTTTACACCCCCCGGATGGAATTAAAGAGTCGCATAGTTTGGGGGAGGAACGATCTCCTCAATCTGTCAGTGGAGCAGGACAGTGACAGCAGTCTGTCGCTGAAGCTGCTCTTCTGTCTGGAGATGATACTATTAAGTGGATGCAGTGGATTCTCCATAATTGATAGGAGCCTGCTGAGCGCCCTTCGCTCTGCCACAGATGTTAAACTGTCCAGACCAGACTCATCATGTTATTTCAGTTCTTTTTTTGAAATCTTGTCTGTAAAGACGTGATTCTTTTTGCTTGTCAAGTATGTGTGGTGGCCATTCCCAAACCTTTTTATGTTTGCCGCCTTATGCTTTTACAAAATAAATGGGGACAGCTGGGTTGGCACTCCAAATTTATTTTCTTTTGAGCCTGTCATTCCCTTGGATGGCCACAATATCTACATATAAAAGTACATGTTTCAGATTGACTCACTCACTGACTGTCTGGCAAGAAATTCTTGGCTATTGGCAGATAACTAAAGAAAAAAATGTTTTGCACTAATGGACCGATTTCATGACCCCGAGGTCCAGCTTCATTAAATTGTTAATATAGTCACCCCTTGCTCTTTGCAGTTGCTCTTTTTTGACAGATTGGCCTGAAATGAATAGATAGTAACTTTCTGCGCTTCCATTTTTGCATTCTATGGTTTAATATACTTACAAGAAAAAAATAAAAGTTGCAAAAATTTTGCTTCTGGTGCTACAGAGCTAGTGTCTTAGATATGATAAAGCTGTAGTGACAATGGGATGGGCCCTCAATTTCTAAACTGAAGATCTAATAAGTAAAGAAATCAGTTAGAAAATTACTTGAGTCCCCCAACTCCTTTTCCACACCTGCTTACTCCGGTGCATTGTCATCTAGAGTCTGAGTTTGTACCAACAGCATTGAGAACAAGTGAGAAACAACCCTGCATGGCACATCAGTCTGTGGAATCACAGATTCACCTAGCACACACTTCTTTGGGTGTCATGCATGTACGTCGGAGGATCAATTTCTGGGCTTGACTAAGGTATGTAATACCACTCACAGACAGGAGGGGGTGCTTTCACTAATGGTACTGTCTACTTTGTCTCCCACAGTGCTGAGAAGACACCCAATGACGGCAACTAAGCCAAGAAATCCCACCCTTTCTGGTCCAGATGGTATAAAACCAGACGTCCCTGAAAAGAAGGGGTTGCATTTTGGACCTTGGCAGCCAAGGGTTCAGAGCTCTGCCAAAAGCCAGACCCTACGACTGATAAGCCCTAACGAGGCATTTAATTAAGTGATAATCTGTACTTTTGGTTTTGAAGCACCAAAGAGCTCCTGTTTATTTTTGTTTTCTCTTGACATTCAAACATTCTGTTGGACTCATTCCCTTTTGTCACTCAACCACATGGGTTGTTAAGCTAAACTAGAATGCCTGGAGGAAACCCCCGTTCAGACATGATGAAAACAAACAAACTCCACATCATGTCCTGGGATTTGAACCATGATGTGTAGAGTGTAAAAGGCAACACAAGCCATCGTGCAGCAGTCTACATTACTGGTGAGATGTTGGTTTGATTTTTACAAAGTTTAATTAAATATGTTAATGACTTTTAACTAAGTATGCCTTTGAGTTTTTACATAAGACTTTATTAAGCATGCCAAAGGTATATATTTATTACTTTATCTAGACATTTGTTAAGTGAGCATACTTTATATGGTTAAAGGGTGAAGCTAATTACTGCAACCCAGTGTATTATTGGTAATTTGTTGGTAACCAACCATGAAAAAATGAAGAACCAACAATTGTCTCTGAAATAACTTGAAAATGACAAAAGTAATCGGCACCCATCATTGTTTATTCCATATTAAACAAAATTCAGATTTAGCTTTAAAGTTTTGAATCAACAGAATATTTCAAATAATAACACAAATGGAACCCCTAACCTAAGATTTTGTTGCACAACCTTTAGAGGCCATCACTGCAAACAAGCGATTCCTGGAGCTCTCAATGAGATTTTTGCCCCTGTCCACAGGTAGTTTGGCCCACTTTTCATGAACACACTGCTCCAGCTGTGTCAGCTTTGAAGGGCGCCTTCTCCAGACTGCATGTTTCTGTTCTGCATGTTAGATGTTCAGCAGGATTCAAATCAGGTCTCATAGAAGGCCATTTCAGAATAGTCCAATGTTTTGTTCATAGCCATTAATGGGTGCTTTTAGCTGTGTGTTTTGGGAAGATCCATGAGCTGTATCTAAGACAGAGCTTTCTGACACTTGGTAGTACGTTTCACTCCAGAATGTCTGGATAGTCTTGAGATTTCATTGTTCCCTGCCCAAACTCAAGGCACCTTGTGCCAGACGCAGCAAAGCATACACAAAACACAGCCAAGCCTCTTCCATGTTTTATAGTACGTATGGTATTCTTTTCTTTCAAAGCTTCATTTTTTTATCTGTGGATATACAGTATAGCTGATTTGACTTGCCAAAAAGCATCAGTTTCATCTCATCTGTCCAAAGAACATTCTCCCAGAAGCATTTGGCTTATATGCAATTTAGCCAGTTCCAGTCTGGTATTTTTATGTGGAGTCCTCCTGGGTCTTTCTTCTTCCATTGAGTCCATTGTCACTCAAAACTTGACCGATAGTGCAATCAAACACTAATGGACCTTGACCATGGAGTTCAGCTTGTATCTTTTTTTAAGTAGTTCTTGGTTTTTTGTTTAGTATTCGCGCTATCCTTCTACCTTTTCTGGGGTTGATTTTCCTCTGGTGGCCACATCCAGAGAGGTTGGCTACAGTCCCATGGAACTTAAACATCTTAATAATATTTGCAACTGTTGTCACATCAAGCTGCTTGGATATGGTCTTATAGCCTTTGCCTTTAACATTCTTATCTATAATTTTCTTTCTGATCTCCTCAGACAAATCTCTTTGTTATGATGTAGTGCAGAATTCACAGCCGGCTCAATGATTGCATGTTGCCCAGGCCCTGAGGCAAAAAAGCAACCCCAAACCATAACATTTCTGCCACCATGCTTCACAGTTGAGGTTCTTATCCTGAAATGTTGTCTTTGGTTTGCACCAAACATGCATGCTGTAACTGTGGCCAAACCTTTCTGTCTCTGATCCATCTGTCTAGAGCACACTACTCCAAAGGCCTGTATGTTCAATGGCACACTGTAGTCTTGTTCTAATGTTGTTTTTGGATAGCAAAGGCTTTTTCCTGACACACTTTGGATGCATGAATATGACACCATCTTTTCCATGAGTTACCAGCAGATTCCAAGATGAAATTTTGATGTTCTTGGTGACTTCTTTTAGTCTCAAATGGCCAGCACTTGGACTGAATTTGCTGTGCTGGCCAGTCCTGGGCAAATTAGCTGACATTTGAAATCTACACCACTTGCAGATGATTATCCTTAGAGTGGAATGATTGATTCCAACTAATGTTTTTAAATCCCTTGCCAGACTCGTAGGTAATCCACAATCCTCTTTGTGAGGGCCTTAGAAGGCTCTTTTGATCTTGGCATGATGTCCCCACACACATCAGCAGCAAAGAGAACACCAGACCCTCGATATCTGTGATTTAAATAAGACAGTCGGGTCCACCTGCAGACGTGCCAAGGAGGTTCTAATCATTCAATCTGAAACAACTGGTTCTAATTTTATGGATCTGAAGTGGTGATAAATGTAGGGATGGACTTATGTTTTCCACATGAAGATTGTTCATTTGTGTTCATTTTGGTTCAAGTGTGTGCCTCATTTGTTCAAGTATTTCACCTTTATCTGAAGGCACTGTTTGCATGAAGATGTTTGTCTATTGAAGTCAATGATTTCCATGGGGTGCACTTACTTTTTCACACGACTGTGGATGGCAATTAATAACAGAGTGACTGAGTTCTAAAAAAAAATTTAAAGATGTTTTGTCTTTATATTGACACTGATTAGACCAATCACATCTTGTTAAAACGATGCACTGCATAGAAATAGAAAATTGAAGAATTTTACTAAAATGGACTGAAATGAAGCACAATACCAATTGATATTAAATAAGCTCAGTTCCCAAACTTTTCTTCAAGTTTCATTTTATTTCTTTTGTTTTTTGTAATCTACGTACCTTTTATACCTCAACGGCTTTGTTTTCAGACACCGTCACACAAGTGGACACAAAGAACTTTTGCTTCAAGCAGAAATCTGTTAAATATGAATGTGATAATGAATAAAATATGAGATCATGAGATGATCACTGTGTAGCCCTGAACTCTGAACGTATAATGGAAGTTGCATTTGCTCCAGAGATGTGAATGAAGACTGAATCAGAGATGAGATATTAATCATAATTAGAAGGAGTATGACAGGTCTAGGGTAACACATTCTACTGGCTCCTTAACAAGCAGCTAGAGCACGCCTTCATAATGAACTGCTTAATTCATTAATTTGCTCATTACAGAATGGTCTACTATAACAAGTTTAATAAAAAAGTTAGTATAATATTGTATTCTATGGCCAGGGCTGTAAATTTAGCCCTGATTGGTAATACTGTTATAAAAATGATCTAAATTGTTCAAAACACATAATTACATTGATATATTCATCATTTAATTCCCCCGGCTTAAGGACTCACAGGCTTGCATATTACTTAAGTGTGCCCTTCAACTTCATGTTTATTGAGTTTTGGCCTTTGCGAAAAAACAGGCGAAAGCCACATGCTTTTTTTTTTTTTTTGGCTGACACTTTCTTGAACAAAATGATCTGAAGTGAATCTCGTAAAACAATGAGAATGCTTAATTATATCTATTTAGTAATAGCAGTGCATAACAAAGGAAAAGAATAGGATTAACAGAATTTCAGAATCAGATAATAAAAATATATTGCTGAAATAAGCTCTGACAACCACAACTTGGATCAAGTGGATCTTAAAACAGTTGGATGGATGGACAGTTAAGAAGTATCAAACCCCTGGAAAAATAAAGCCACTTGTTCATGACTTACATCTCAAAGGTTCTGACAGTGGAATAATAAAATTACATGTCTGACCTCCAAAGAGGTTCGGAGAGTAAGTAGAACCATTAAATACTTCCATCCATCCTGCCATTTCCAAACACACTTAGAAATCTGAAGGTCATGGGAGTCCAGTGCCTATCTTGGCAAAGGTGGGCATAAGTCAGGTATTGAATTCTGGGTGAGATATTGGGAAAGCTTAGCTATTAGACAAACAAATGGGCTTGATGGACTGAATGGTCGCCTCTTGTTTTGAAATCTCTTATATTTTTACCCCGGCATCAGTTTTTAGGGCACAGTCATTCACATACTCACACCGGCTAATTGGTGATCAAAACAATTTGAGTATAATTTATTAAGAGACATATCTGTCAAACCATCCCTCCATCTTCCAATCCTGCTTATCCAGAGTAGGGTCACAGGGCTCCCGGAGCCTATCCCAGCAGTCATTGGTACAAGGAATGATCCCCTTACAACATAATGCCCTTCAACATTAATACAAAACCATTCTATGCCACTCTGATAGAATATGCTGTCTTGCTAGTGCAACCACGTATCTGCTGTTGACTTGATGTCTTCATCCATGGCAAAGTGCATCCATTTGAATTAGCCTGTGAGTAGTTAGTTCACACTTTTGTTTTTAGTCGACTAAATTACTGTAACGCTCTCCTCTCAGGACTACCCAAAAAAGTCATCAATCAATTGCAACTTGTGCAGAATGCAGCTGCTAGAATCTTAACTTGGAAAAGAAAATCTGAGCACATCTCTCCAGTTCTGATGTCACTACATTGGTTACCTATGCCATTTAAAATTGACTTTAAAATACTGCTTATGGTTTACAAAGCCTTAAATAATCACACTCCATCCTATATTTCAGAATGCCTTTCATCTTACACTCCAAATTGTAACCTTAGATTTTAGGTCTTAGGTCTGCTTATAATTCCAAGATCTAAACTTAAAAGACGTGTTGAGGCGGCCTTCTGCTGTTATGCACCTAAAATCTGAAATAGGTTACCGATAGGAATTTGCCAGGCTAATACAGTGGAGCACTTTAAAAAAAACTGCTAAAAACCCATTAATTTAACATGGCTTTCTCATAACTTCATTTTAGTTTAATCCTGATATTCTGTATATGCATTTAATTATCATTATCATTGATGGTGGCTCCGAAATCTGTACTAACCCCTACTTTCTCTTCTGTTCTTTTTCTGGTTTTCTGTGGTGGTGACTTGTGCTACCACCACCCCATCAAAGCACCGTGATGTCCCTACATTGATGGATTGAAGGGCAGAGGTCCACATGACCATCATCATCAAGTTATTCAATGTGAAGACTGAAAACCATGAGGACTGATTTAGATCATTTGTGTTTGGTAGAATGCCTAGTTGGGGCAGGGTGGTCTCGTGGCCTTGGAACTCCTGCAGATTTTTTTTTTTGCTCCAGCCGTCTGGTTTTTTTTTTTTTTTTTATGTTCTGTCTTTTATTCTATGTTAATTAGTATTGCCTAATTTTATTTTTATATTTTGTCTTTTTTCTCTTTCTTCATCATGTAAAGCACTTTGAGCTATGTCATTTGTATGAAAATGTGCTATATAAATGAATGTTGTTGTTGAGACCGAGGATGTGATGGTAGTCACTTGCAGAGCAGGGTTGGTACGACATCTCTTCATACCCACAGATTCACAGATCAGCTTTTGGAACCCACACAATTGGTTCACAAAGCAGAACAGAGATGGTTGCCAGCTTTCCATACTGCTTTTCCCAAAGAGATTGCTGCAAACGCCAAAGCACAAGTCAGCATAAAAACAACTGCTTATGTGAACATTTAAATCACATAATTAATCTGAGCTACACTCTGAACATCATAAAAAATTATACACATGATCTCGTCAACTGTGGCATTGTCCTTGAATTTCACTAGTGTTGGAAAATGACCATGCTTCCATGGTTTTGGTTGTTGTTTGAACTCTGGATCATAGCTATGTATCTCTGATTATGAAACACTTCTTAAGTTTCTTCCAGGTTGGATTTCATTGCAGCTTGACATCATTTTAGGAAAACTGGTCGAGGTTATGCTTTCTTTCAGGAGTCAACATTTTTGGAACCCAAAATGCACAGACAATGTTCATGTTTATTTGTTCATAAAGAATGGATTCAAGTGATTGATAACTTATCGCTTTACACACACTGATTCTCCATTATGATTCACTATGTGGTAGCAACATTTTCATCTACCATAGTTACTGACAGTTGGCCAGACCTTGGGTCATCTTTGAGAAATGCTCTACCAAGAGGAAATTCCACCAACCATCTCTTGGCTGTGGCTTACAAAAGGGACAGGTCCTGCCACATATTGATTAGGTGAGAATGAAACTCTGAAGATGTGCCCTTCTCTCTAGCATTAGCAGTTCAGGAATGCACAGAACTTAGTTTTTCATTTTTCTGCATTTGTATTGCCTGAAACAAGAAACTTCTACTATATAATAAAATGCTGTTGTCTGTCTCTCTAAGCAATCTGATTGGTCAGTTTGGCTTTGGTTTGTCAGTGGTGAGGATGATGACATGCTGTTTAATTAGTGTGAAGTTTTATTTTTATTAAAAAATGGAGCATTTCAATGACAACAAAGTGACATCGGGTCACTAAATACTAATGAGGCACAACCCAAGTCCTGTTCAAAGATGGGAAGTTTTCGCAAGAACACGAATGATGTCTTCACAGCAGATAATAGGTGCCCGTCTACCACTGGTGATAGTCAAAAAGAAGACAGAAGGTGAGCAAGGTGTCTCAAAATGACAGGGTCTGAGAAACAGGCTTTACCGGAATGTGATTGAGAGAGGTGTGCTGGGTGAGAGGGGTTGAGACACATAAGGATACCAAGGAAAGGCTTTGGAGGAGTGCTGGTGGAACAGGTAGGGTAACAGAGGTTGAAACATGCAAAGATACTGAGGTAAAATGCTGTTTTTCAATTTATTCTATAACCTGTTGTAAAATAAAAAGGGTAAACACAGAAAATGGTTTGGGGTAGCCACACCATGTCAGTATAGGAAAAACTGAGCAATCAAATCACAATAGGTCTTTACAGATGTGAGTCCAAAACAGAACTGAGATACATAATGAAAACAAGGCCATTATATATTTGGATGACAGGAAGAGGTGTGTTCACAGGGACCTGATTTGGAAGTGACGCCAGTTAGGAGGTAGGGTCGGCAGGGGCGGAAGCAGAAGTGATGTCTCTAAGAGGCAGGCTCTTCTGTTGGTCTGCAGAGGGAAAGAGGGGAAAGATTTAGAGCACAGCGCCAAACCCTGGTCCAGTGGAGAAACACAATAATTGGAGTCCTTAAAATTACTCCCATGCACACGTGTGAGACTGGGAATTTGACAGGAAACCATAGCTAAGTTCTCAATTAACCACAAATTTTTTATCAGTATGCTGCTGCTGGAGTATGTGAATTTCCCCTTGGGATTAATAAAATATCTATCTATCTATCTATCTATCTATCTATCTATCTATCTATCTATCTATCTATCTATCTATCTATCTATCTATCTATCTATCTGACACTTACAGTTCACATATTTTTGTACGCATGTGGTAACTTATCCACTTACAAAACCAGCACTGTAGAATACGTCTTCCAACTTCAGGCTCAAAATGTTTTGATCACTCCTTGTACAGTAACCATGCTGTATGTCATTGATGAAGACATTTTAATAAAAGAAATATGAAGGGCTGTCTTTGACAATGTTTATTATCAGCAAACTACATCAGACTAGAATGTTGTCAAGAGCTAAACACCAACTGCTCAAATGAATTGACAGTTGTGGATGGAGGGCTGCTGCATGAGAATTCCACACAAACATTCATTTTAAAAAATAGACAGTGCTGCAGTTTTTCCAGGGCTCCATTCCAGACTTTTATTTTGTTTTCTGTCCTTTGTTTCTTTCTTTATTTTTTTGTGAACGGTTTTGTTAATTTTGTTAACAAGTTTTTTTGGTTTAATTTCCTTCTTTACTAAAGTAATTGTTGTTCATTACAATTTCTGGCTTTCATGGTTCATTTTATAATCTTTCTGTTTTGGTTTTGTAAATGTTTAAATCTTGTTTTTTTCCCCTTCTCCTTCCTTGTTGACGCTCTATCAGAGGCTCTGTTTAAGGGCTATGCAGGCCCCAGGCAGCTGCTGACGGATTGAAAAGTTTCTTGGTGCTGTTTGCTCACTTTTTGTTCTTATCAGGTTGGTTTTGCTATTTGGATTTTTGTCTTTTTGTGTTTTGGGCTATTTAGGTTTTTTGACTCTTTTGAATATTTTGGATTTAGGCCATTAGCTCGCATACTTAACTTTCCTGAATATTTAGGGTTTCTTTTGTAGTTTTGGGCCTTTTGAGCATTTGGGCCTTATTTCCTTGTGGATTGCTTTGGAAGTACTTGGCCTTTGTCTGCTGTATAGTTTTAGATCGTCAGCCTTTGTATATTTATTTAGATTACTTGGCAGATCTTCTTTGTATCTTGTAATTATTTTGCCCCATTCTCATTTAAATATTTTAGATTACTTGACAAGTTCTTCTTTGTGCATTTTTGGATTACTTCCCCAACATATTAGTTATTGTTTTAATTATGATCATTACTAAATTGATTAAATTAAAAACTATTTAAGATATCAATGTTTCCCGTTTTCTCTCATTCTTTGTACTGGGAAATCATGGTAGTGTTCTGATCAGCTATTTTATATAATTTTTTCCTTGGTTTTTTAAGTTATATGTGTAAACTGAACCCACAACATTTATTTCTAATGTTCTATTTAAATTTCTATTTTGTGTTAGTTTTAACGATGTTAAGAATTAATCTCATTTGATAAGTTATTATTGATGGTTGCTTTTGAGTTTTTATGTAGGAACAACTGGAAGTACTTGGGATTTGACAACATTCTTGTTGCAGTAAAAAAGTCAGCGTCATTTACTTCCTGGTTGTCCAAGATTGTAGATTTTACTAAACTCTTTAGTGATTGTTTCTTTGATTCTTGTAAATAGTCTGGTTAATGAATTGGTGCTGTGTATAACTTAAAAGCACATTAAAAAAGGGCATGATCTGGTGTCAGGAGTAGACATGGTGTACCCATGATGGCTTTGGGAGCTGCAAGCTATCAGTTTTAATAAATGGCACAAAGCTTTATCCATATTTCCTTCGCTAATCACTCCACCACTCCAGTGTGCTGGTTCTTACAGATGACTGGTGATCCTTGTTGTATGTCTCCATGTTATTTTTACAGAGAAAGAAGCTTTTCATCTGAAACTTTAATTTCTTACGCAAACTCACTCTTGCCCTCACGTAAGTCCTCAAAAGTTCTAAGAATCTGCTGACTATGTTCACCTCACCCATTAACAATAATTGCTAAACACAGCAACCTCCCAGGTCATTTATAAGTATAAAAGCAGTCTAGTCTGCATTGACTCTTCAGTTTATTATGAAATAGAATGAGGATGGCTGCGGTGGGCTGGCGCCCTTCCCGGGGTTTGTTTCCTGCCTTGCGCCCTGTGTTGGCTGGGATTGGCTCCAGCAGACCCCCGTGACCCTGTAGTTAGGATATAGCGGGTTGGATAATGGATGGATGGATGGATGGAATGAGGATGGATTGAACCATGTAGCACTGGGCAGAGTGCGCATGTTGTTGGTCCACACGGCTGTTAACTTAATAAAAATGCTTGCATATAATTTTATCTACTATAACAGAAATGTGGTTTGAAGAACCCAAAAAAGGAAATTATATCTGTGGTAGCTTCTATAGTGTTTTGAAGCTGTAGGTTGGAGATATTAGATTTTAAGATGTCAAGATCAGATTTTAAGATCATTGAGGATCTAAATGATGAAGAGGAGCAGATGTTTTACACAACTTGGGTGTAAGAATAGTTTATGATGAAAATTATTTATTGGATCCCATCAGAATTCATACACAGATATGTATGGCTGTGTTTTTTTTTTAATTTTTGCAATATTTTTTCACTTTGTAGATTTTATTACAGGTTCTATGCAACTAAATTCAATAGCAAACTATGCTTCAGACCTTGTAATCTAAATCTTTCATGCCCTTTAGTTTTTTGTTGATGTCCAATTAAAATAAACACATTTCACCTTAACATTTGACTAGACCAGGGGTAGGCAACGTCGGTCCTGGTGAGCCGCAGTGGCTACAGGTTTTCATTCCAACCCAATTGCTTAATTAGAAACCAATCATTGCCAACCTCAGACCTTATTTAATTTTATGGCTTGTTAGTCTGTGCAATTTAAGGCTCTTACTGTATATCGTAGATTTTTTTCCTTTCCAAGGATATCATCCAAATGATTTGAAGCCTAAAACAGATCATTTTCAGTCTGTCACATTTTTCTATTAAGTGTTTTATTAAATCAAACAGTGCATGATGAACACACACAGATGTAATTGGAAAAAAGCTAGCTGGAGAACTGCTGGCTGCTTTGTCTTTTACATCTTATTGCTAATAAGGAGCAATTAAAACACTGAATGCAGCAGTTTAAGATTGAAATAAGCAATTAAGGTTGGAGAACCTTAACAAGCGAGACCACTAAAATGAAGCATCAAAATGTCACTTAAGCAATATGTGCTTCATCAGCAATAATTGAGTTCTCGTTAAGGAACTGGGTTGGAACAAAAACCTGCACATACTGCGGCTCACCAGGACCGACGTTGCCTACCCCTGGACTAGACTAAACTGCAACTCAGCTATAAATTTTTGCTTCTCAAGCTGGCATGGCCAGTATGGGGTGCCCCAGTTCCCCAAACACCCGACATGGACTTATGTCTGTATCTGTCTAGCAGACACTAAGGCTTTATTGTGGGAAACTCTTCTCCCAAGCATTTCCCATGCACAACCACAACTATAAATAAAGCACAAAGCAGCCCACAGCAACACTTTGTCTTCCTCTCTGTTTCTTTCTTTTGGTCGTTGCCTCTTCTACTCTTCCCAGCAAGCTTCATCCTCCTTCCATCCAACTTTGTCTCTGGAGCTGAGGCAATGGCTTATTTTATGCAGCACCTGGGAGTACTTCCAGTGTCTCGTAAGCGAGGTGGGAGCCTGACAAAGTAGAGCTCCCCAGTCCCTGCAGCACCCCCTGGCAGCAGCCTCGGAACCCAACAGGGCTGAGTCAACAAACTCCAATTCCCAGTGTGCCCTATGGGAATCCGCTGTGCCATAGCAACTCCGCGGGCTACCACCAAGTGATCCATGAGGGATAATGCCCTGTGCATGCTCTCTCAACAGAGTCCTTCTAGTATGAAGGCATCCCGCCTGCCTGAGTAAGGGCTCCGGCCATCCATCACACTGGGAATTCAGATCCACCACTGAGTTTAATCCAATTGTAGTTTTCAGACCATTTTCTTTAAAGAGATACAATTTGTTGAATATGAGGTGATGGTAACGTGTCTTTGGTTTATGGAGCTTGCCGTACTGCAGTGACCATGGCGAGTAGCCTTAACCGTCCCTATCCAACATTTGTTATGCACAAACATACAAGTCAGAACTTTTAGAAATGTATTGTCAGAAATACAATTAACACATGTTTTGGTTTGCTTTAATCCACACTGCACATTATTTGGGTAAGCTCACCTCAGCCAGTTTTACTCCAGCATTCTGTAAACTGCACTTCTCACATTGTGTTTAGCATGAATGGCTTACCATTCATCTGCCGCTTACGAATCTTCTACCACGTTAATTACAAATAAATAAATAAAGGAACACAATGAGGAAAAGCACACCTCTGAGTGAAGGATTGCCTTAAACTGACTTTCAAGCATAACACTAATAGCCTAATTTGGTCTTCTTTATGGGTTTGCTTAAAGTGTCTCGACCTTGAGTCTCACCCCTGCTATTTGGAAAACTAAGGCAATCTGTATTTGTAAAAAGGAACGATCAGACAAGTTGTAAACAGATCATTTATCAAAGTGAAGCCCGCGCTTCTCAGCTCTGAGGTTCCTGTGGGGATGTCTTTGGTGAGGAAAGGCCCGCTAGTCCTAATTTCCAGTGAAGTTTGATGTATTCATGCTGCCGCAGATGAGTGCGTCAAGTACAAGAACATCAAGAATTTATAGTAAGCGGTGGCACACTTGCCAAGTATATGCTAATCTGGTATTGTGGAACTCCCATGAGAGTAAAAGAAAAAAAATCACTCATTTATCAGTGTAATTAGCAGGCTGGTCATTTTCAAGAAAATAAAACATTTTTATTTCTTTTATTGTATAGACGTAGCTCTGAGACCTGTCTTCGAAGTTCACTGACGTAGTCACTTTGAGGGGAGGAACAGCTGCTTTAGATCTGTTTTGTTTCATGAGACTCAGTTTAAAATGCCTACTCAAACAGCTTCCTCTAGAAGTTCCAGATGTTTTAGTTTCTCCCGATGTTGTATACTGCTGGACATTGCGGTCGTGTGTTCAGAGCAGTCCTTGTTCTACAGTAAATGTTTTAATTAGCAATTGCACCAGGCACAAAAAGGCCATCTCCCAGATTGTTTCTTGTAGGTTAAATTTTAAATAACCACTTCTAGCCCTCTGGAATGGTACTCGTCTTTTACAAATTAGGCCAATTAAAACAACCTTGTTTCAAAATGAAGCCATTTCCTAACATGACTTCATACTCAAAGAAGTATACTGCATCTGCAACCTAGGATTGGCCAGAAGCAGCAAGTCTAAGAGGTAATTATAAATATGTTAATGTGAGGTATGAATGGAAAAAAAAAAAAAAAAAAAGTTTAATTGTGCACCATCATTATACCATAGCCAGACCCTTAGTGACAGCATCATCCATCACGGCTGACAGCTGGGAGGGCAGTGGAAAAAAAAAGAGAGAAACCGCTTCCTGCAAGCCATCTTTCCCACTAAGACACAGCCTTAAAGTGTCAGGCATTTGCATACATCTTTTAGGAAGTCTTGACTTTGTCTAATAAGGCCCAGTTTTGTAAGTTTATTTTCTGCATCACTCTTTGAAGTCTTCTTTCTGTTCCGTGTGAATAGCAGCTTCATGTCTGTTTGTGTGGGGCTTTATTTGTCTCTGATATGTAAGGAACCTCATGTACACTTCAACCGACTACCATTTGTGGTCTTCAAGAATTGTATTTAGTAAGAATATAAGAAACAAACGATTTAAAATCAGTTTGTTTTTCCATTATAAGTAAAGTGATTAAACACTTTGCAACCTAAAATGGAGAGTAATTATCACTTTTTCACATTAACGTGGATGTAAAGGCACAGCACCTTGTGTTTTTGTCTTTGCAAAGAGAAACAGATGGCTGTTTGAAAAGAGCAGTGAAGGTCATTTCCAGTTGCTGTGAAACTGAGGGCACTGCCCAGGCTTCCCTTAGGCTTGGGATCACCTTTTGGACTTCAAATCCCACCTTTCTACTCGAACTTTCCTTGAGCCCCCAAAGCCCAGAACTTCTAAAAAAAAATTGCACATGCTGAGCATCTGTTTGGGGGAAAAAAAACAAACAAACAAACAAACTAAAACTGCCTAATCTGTGCATCACACTCCGAAATTACAGCATCTCATGCCTTTGTCTCTCTGTATCCAAGTACACTGACTTGCTAAAATCATTCATTTATCAGTGTAATTAACAGATAGATAATATATAGTTTCAGTCTACTATATGCTGTTCAGTGCCATTATTGACTAGATTTTAAATTAATTACAGTATTCTACTAATGTTTCCACCACTGACTCCAGAACATCACATTCTTGGAGAAACTTCTATAAATATATTCTTGTAACTCTTACTGTGTTTGAACCTCATTTCAGGACTCCTCAAAACAACCGTTTAAACTGCGGTGGTCTTCCAACTAGTTCCTCTTCTGGTTTACTGTATTTTAACACACACCTTATACTTCAATGAACTGTATGCCAGGAAAAGTGTACGGGAGTCCATAATAAGAACTGGACTGGAGGGAGAAAAAATAATAGTAATCTGTTTGAATGAATTGGTACAGAACAGGGCTCCGTACTACTGAAATAGTATAGCTCAATTTAGGTTGTCAACTTGAATTAGGAAAAACAGATTCAGGTTCAATAAATACTTTACTAATGACCTCTTCCTCAGTACTCTACAGTATGTTTTCCTATCAGTCCTGTTTTTGATATGCGAGAAGGCAAAATTCTACAATGTGCTGCATTGTATTGTCTGTAACAAATATAAAGGGGATTTGAAATAAAAAAATACTTGTACATGATCTATATAGTAATCCAGCTGTAGTCCTGAAACATAATGTTGCATGTTCTCTCATAAAGCAATATGCAGGGTGTTGTATAAAACTACAACTTTTTACAAATGCTTTGTTTTCTCCATATGTTGCCAGGTGGTGAGATAACATGATGACAACATCGTAATGTTCATTGGTGATGAGCCAGTTAGGCCTGGTGCCCTCTGACAAAGAATTCCAACAAAGCTTTTCTACATTTGCTTCTTTTTTGGAATTTTAGTTTATCATTAAAATTTACAGATTTTATAATTCAGTGTGTTTGTAATTTCATTCTTTTTCTGAACTCTTGACCACTGCTTCAACATTTACCCAAAGAATTTCCAAAAGCTAAGGACATGGAGTCACAGTACAAGAAAGAAGAGGCTTTGCTCTCCAGAAATGTGAGTTTTCAATCCCTGCACACATTACTGTTTACTCATAGATAATAGTACGAGGGTGTTGTACCGTGTTAGCCATTATGAATGTAGTGAAAAGATCAAGCAAAATGACACCTTTTATTGGCTAACTAAAAAGATTACAATATGCAAGCTTTGCTCAAGAAGGAGCCTGAGTTGCCTCGAAAGCTTGCATATTGTAATCTTTTTAGTTAGCCAATAAAAGGTGTCATTTTGCTTGATCTTTTCACTACACTCATAGATAATATAATTGTTTTTGGTTTGCTAGCATGCTCAAGAAGTGCTAGATGTCACTAGGACATAAATGAGCAAATGATAAGAAATATATGGTAGACAAGCATTTGCCATTTTGTTATTTTTTGAGGTATTAGAAAGGATGATTGACAAACAAAAAATCTTATTGGTCAAAAAAACAAAACAAAGATCTTACTGATCATCAATAGAAATATTTCAACTCTTGAACATCAACAGTTATTGAAGTAAATGTAACAAAGCTGACAGAATACTCAAAACTAATATAAAGTGTCATAAATGTATCAATGGAAATAAAACCATCGTGTAAGACACCATATCTACTAATGCTGACAATGTTTTCCTAATCAAAAATGCAGTTATGAAAAAAAGAACACCAACAAAGTAAAAATATTTTATCAATACATATAATTATTTCAGAAATAAATATATATTAATAAGTATTTCTAAGCATGTGTTGAAAGAAAACTGAAGGGAGTAAATTGAGAGTATGGGCCTCCTTTCTCCTAATGACTTAATTAAGAGTACGCATGACCTTACACCTCCAAATCCCACAATTTGTGAGTTTCAATAATTTGTTCACAGATTCTATTCATAATTACCTGCTATAGGCCTGCCCTTAGCATGCGAAGTAGATAACAATGCAATTGCTGTGGAAGTGAATTAGGATGGCAACACTTAAACATTTATAAAGTAACTGGGCCCTTTCCACAGCTTTCCCTTTCATTTCTAAGAGGCTTCACTTCACTCACATCAAAGAATGAATTATGTAAAAGCAGACAGAGGGGGACCTGATGCTGCTGATTGAAGTCATGAAATGCTGCCTCTTCATGAAGAACTGACAATAAAAAAACCAATGTCCACCTGCAAGGAGGCTAATAGGCAATATGGGGTTTTAGGGTGACAAAGAAAACGATTAGCATGTTAGCACTTCACCGACTTCCCAGTAGAAAGTGTGAAACATCAGCATCTGGCTTACCAGCTATGTTCAGTTTCAATCAATTTATAAAGTAAATTTAGAATGTGGGTTTTCTCAAATAGCAAACTTTAATTATTTTGTTAAAGGGGTTTAAATTAAAATGCAAGGAACCCTATCAGAAATGTCAGAGGTGAAGAGAGCTAAGGCAACTGAGGTTTTAAATACATACATATATATATATATATATATATATATATATATATATATATATATATATATATGTATGTATGTATGTATGTATGTATGTATGTATATGTATATGTACTGTATATGTATGTAAAGATAATTTGGATAGGAATATAAGTAATAAGCTGGTTATAGTGCAAGTAATGCATATGTAAAAACTAGACAAAACGGCTTTAAATGGGAGTTGTTTTGGTTTTTTTAGTAAAGAAATCTGCCAATGGGGTCAGCAAAGTTAACAAGATTTCTTAAAATAAGCTAAATAATCATAAAAAGAAACTCTTTGATATGTCAATAATAAGGAAAACAAGATTTAATGTCATTATATAAATACTTTTCTCTTGCACAGATAATATTTTTCGCAGTGTAAGCTTGCAGATGATACCAAAATAGGTGGATTGGCTGATAATCTGGAATCCGTTAAATCATTACAACATGGACAGCATACAGGCTTGGGCAGCTTTGTGGCAGATGAAATCTAATGTCAGTAAAGGTAAAGTTTTAACACAGTGGGAGGTCTGAGATTTGAAAGTACACCTTATGAGGATGACGTAGGAGTTGTAATGGGCTCATCACTATCATCCAGACAGTGTTCAGAAGCCATTAAGAAGGCTGACAGAATGTTAGGTTATACAGCACAACTAACTGGTGAGGCCTCATCTGGAGTACTGTGTGCAGTTTTGGTCTCCAGACTATAAAAAGGACATAGCAGCACTAGAAAAGGTCCAGAGAAGAGCAACTAGGCTGATTCCAGGGCTACAGGGGATGAATTATGAGGAAAGGTTAAAAGAGCTGAGCCTAAAAGAAGACTAAGAGGTGACATGATTGAAGTGTTTAAAATTAGGAAGGGAATTAGTTCAGTGGACCGAGACTGTTATTTTAAAATGAGTTCATCAAGAACACGGGGACACAGTTGGAAACTTGTTAAGGGTAAATTTCACACAAACATTAGGAAGGTTTTCTTTGTGCAGAGAACCATAGACACATGAAATAAGCAATCAAGTAGTGTGGTAGACAGTAGGAATTTTGGAACCTTCAAAACTGAATTTTATGTTACCTTGGAAGAATTAATTGGATAGGATGGGCAAGCGTTGTTGGGCTGAATGGCCTATTCTCATCCAGATTGTTCTAATGTTAAAAGGCTAACTTTCATTAATCATTTATACATTATTATCACACTTTCTTTGAAATTAGGAATAGTCTATGTAGTTGACAACATACACCAAACTACTTTATATTTAATAGCTTAATTGAGAAGACAATGACTGAAATATCATTCATTACATCTTCTGAATGAACTCAGTTTGTACCATCGTTTTGTTTTTTTTTATTTTGGGGTAACTTTATATTTTGTATGCAGATTTCTGGAGAACAAACATGTTTATACTGCCATTATTTGAAAATATCCTGAGCAAATATTCTGTAGGACACCTTTAAAAGCAGTGCTTCCAAAAATATATAAGCAGAATTACTTTTGAATAAAGTATTTAGATATTAATATATGAATAGTAGTGCAAATTCAGTGGACATGTTCAGCTATATGCTGCTGCTGACCCAAACAATTTTAATAAGCACAGGCAGACACAATTTATGCACAGGCATAGGCAAAAAATACATGAAACAATACTGTTGGGAAAATAATCAAAAGAGCATAAACTGGGACACTATAACTTAATAATGACGTTGGTCAGGCATCATTTTTATCAAACTAGCAGAAGGCCTAAAATGAGAGGAAGTCGAGTTTGGAAATCGGGCACATTCTCCAGTTGTGTCGCATGCTAGGCAAGCTGTGACCAGATGTAACATGATTAAAAAAAAATCATTAAGCTATTATTAATATTAAGTAGAATTATATCAGTCATTTCTTATATGTCAACTTAAATATTTTAAAACAACTTTTCAGCAATTAATCTGCAAAGGAAATCATTACATGCCTTGTAGAAAGCTTTTAAATAACTTTAACACTATCAGTCCATACCGACTAATACATTTTCCATTTTGTTGATCTCCATGTGTGCTGTGATTTACAGATTTCTAATTTAAGATTTTTTTCAATACGATTATCTTTGTCTTGAAAAGAACCATTTTGCCTAATGACTTGTAAGAAAGTAGTAGCAGTCATAGCTGCTGGCTCTGTGGGTGACACTGGGCCAACTGCCTTACTGATCCTAAAGTTGGGGATGCAGTGATCCCTAAGCAATGCTAAAGAGCGTGAAGAAGGGTAACATTGAGTTGAGAAGTCCACACTTGATGAGTTTGAATCTATATGTTGCTGCAGGCTGCCTACAAAGGCTGATCTATTCTTGACTTGTCAGCCTAACAACAAAATTATAATCTTACCAAAGCAGCCCCATAAACCATAAACATGTACATTTAGTTTAAAATAAACTGACTTATTCAATAAAACACAAATTTTGATGCGATTGAGTTATTATAATCGCCAGTCAACACTGCCCCATAATTCCTGCTTACTACGTCCCTGACAACATATGCAGAGAACACAATGTCAGCAACACCTTGATGCACAACCTAGAAGCTTTTTTAAATAAGAAAGGAATCTCTCACCAGTCAGCAACAAATATCAGGAGTGTCATCGTTTAATGGTGGTGTAAAACAGAGAATGACATTTCCCAAGGTTTGACACAAGTTTATATTTTAATACAATTTTATATTTTGACTTTGAATCGGTCATTAACAATGTTGGTAAAGCCTAGAGTTACAGTCAGGATGTTGAGTTGACCATTTAAGTTTATTTTGTTTCATCTGTGTCTTCTATGCTATTATTTTTATCATTAATATTTTGATTGAAGTTGTTTTATAAAAAATGAAACAATACAAACACACGTTTCACGTTTAGCCTTGTTATTCCAAATTGCACAAAGAGTCTTTCAACAAAAAAAAAAGGAACAAACTCTAAAGTAGCCACCAATGCCTTTCTAATTTGTATTCAGCACTTTGAGTTTTGGAGTTTGTAATGTTTCATTTAAATAAAAGCATTCGGATACCAATGAACAACTTCATATCTCTGTCAATAAATGTTGTCACTGGTAGGCTGTTGAATGTGGCCTAATTGATGTACAGTATTACTAGATAGATAGATAGATAGATAGATAGATAGATAGATAGATAGATAGATAGATACTTTATTAATCCCAAGGGGAAATTCACATACTCCAGCAGCAGCATACTGATACAAAAAACAATATTAAATTAAAGAGTGATAACAATGCGGGTATAACAGACAGTAACTTTGTATAATGTTAACGTTTACTCCCCCGGGTGGAATTGAAGAGTCGCATAGTTTGGGGGAGGAACGATCTCCTCAGTCTGTCAGTGGAGCAGGACATTGACAATAGTCTGTCACTGAAGCTGCTCCTCTGTCTGGAGATGATACTGTTTAGTGGTTGTAGTGGATTCTCCATGATTGATAGGGGTCTGCTCAGCTCCCGTCGCTCCGCCACAGATGTCAAACTGTCCAGCTCCATGCCTACAATAGAGCCTGCCTCCCTCACCAATATTAATAAACTAATATTTTGTTTTGTAGCCTTTGATTTTTTGCCTCCAAATGTTTATTACAAGTTAGCACCCAGTGGTGGTAGTTCTTTTATATTATTAGTTTCCATGTTCAGGACTTAGTTTTTTACAATGTTTAAAAATCTTTTAAAAGAAATTACTATTTTAATGTCATAAAGAAAAGGTAATCAAGTAATGACCAGGAGAGATAATTACATTCTTAATGGCATGGGTGATGATTTAATTCAAAGTATGATCATAATTGTGACCTATCAAATTTGGAGAAGGCTTCAGGAAATCAATCAGGGAGTGAAAATGACTGCTGAGGGTATCACATTTATTGATTAATTAATTGCTTAATTAATAGATAATCCTGGATAGTTATAAGTTATAAAACTCACTTAAGAATATAGAATAGAAATCAGTAGTTTTTCTTTTTTATTTGAATTTAATATACTTTGTTAATCCCCGAGGGGAAATTGCCTTTTTACATGACTTTTTGGGAGTTCTCTAAATGATTAATAAAGCAATGTTTAACTCAGTTTTAATGTCACAAATTAGGTCCTTAAAGGATATAATATTATTTAAACTTTTTAGTGATTAAATTTTTCATTAAAGCATTTGAATGCATGATTTAAGGAAATCATCCAGAGAGGCCTCAACTAAAGGAGTGTTGCTTGTATTGATAAGCCAAGTTTTATGCTCAAAATAGTGTTATTAACTAAAAGGACTTTGTTTCCAAATGAACCGATATCTAATAGAAAACATTTTAAAGTATGCTTTCATTTAGGTTTTAATATATAAAAAAATATTTTCACAGCCAATCCTAATAGAAGAATTGACTTTCAAGGTTGAATATCAGTATGTGGTGGCAATAATTTTTATTTTTAATTGATTTTGAAATTATACCTGAAATACCTTCTCAATTTCGTCTACTATACAGTCTGAGTCAGGCTAAAAGTAAATATGGTATGATAAACAATCTACAATTTATGATCACAGATATAGTGCTGTAAATTCTCACATTTTACTTTAGCTTTGGTGGAATTAATACAAAGCACCTCTTTAGTACATCTCAATGCCAAAAACAAATGTCATTACTGCTGACATGCAAAATCAACGTAGTGAATTCATCATTGGAATGTTTAGACAATTTATTTTCAATGTCAGAAACCCTAAAAAAGAAAAATTAACTTGCACTGCTCAGTCTTCATGGTTAGGAGTTCTAATAAGTGTGGAATCTCCCATTATCAGCACTTAAATTTCAGCATCAATGGACAAACTTTTGAGTACTAAACTCTTACTCTTGATTTTACTTAATGACCTGGATACAGGAGGTTTAATTGCTGAAGTCTGAGTGTAGCCCACTAACTACAAAGTTGAATTGGTGCTCTGCTTTTATTAAACTGAGCCAAACCAACTGAGTCAAACCAAGAGACTTATGAGAAATCTGAAGGAGTTGCAAGCCACAGTGGCAGAGATTGAAGGAACTGTGTATACAACAGCGGCTACTGTGGTGCTTCACCAGTTGGCGCTTTATGGGACAATGGCAAAGAGAAAGCTGCTGTTAAAATGACGTTTTGGTTAGAGTTTTCCATAAGGCACATGGGATACACTGAAGTCATCTGGAAAAAGGTTCTATGGTCTGATGAGACCAAATTTGAGCTTTTTTGCCATCAGACTAAATTCACTGTTTAGCCTAGACCAAGCAATGCACTCTATGAAAAATACAACCATCTCCACCATGAAGCAAGGTGGTGGCAGCATCATGCTGTAGGGATGCTTCTCTGCAGCAGACCCTGGAAGGTTTGTGAATATGGAGGGTAAAATAAATAACAACAACAACATTTATTTATATAGCATATTTTCATACAAAAAGTAGCTCAAAGTGCTTTACATAATGAAGAAAAGAAAAATAAAAGACAAAGTAAGAAATTAAAATAAGACAACATTAGTTGTCAGGGAATATAAGTGGCATGGCAGGGAAACCCTAGAGGAAAACATGATACCATCTGCAAGAAACTTTCCACCTTGGGAAAAGATTTATTTACTAGCAAATCAATGACCCTGAGCACTATGCTAAAGCTACATAGGAAAACAATAATTTCAATGTCCTGGAGTGGCCAAGTCAGAGTCCACATCTCAATCCAATTGGGAATTTGTGGCTGGACTTGAAAAAGGCCGTTCACTCACAATGACAATGCAACCTGACAGAGCTTGATCAGTTTTACAAAGGAAAATATGGAAATGCTACAGCGTCAAGGTGTGCGAAGCAGATAGGGACCTGTAAACACGGACTCAAGGCTGTCATGGCTGCCAAAGGTGCACCTACCAAATACTGACTTGAAGGAGTGAATACTTGTGTGATCAATTATTTAGAGTTTTATATTTGTAATTAATTTAGACCATTTTGCTTTCACTTAGACATTAAAGAAGTTTTTTTTCTGTTGAACAATGTCAAAAAAGCCAAAATAAATCCACTTTGATTCATTGTCTTTCTATTAAATTAAAAAATCCTAAGACAATGCAAGACTTTTTGGAAGATTTTTTCCAAGTCCTGCGAGTTGAGACCTTGGCCATGAGATTTTTACAAGTCACGCCCTCCTCTCAACCATTTTCAACCACGCACATGGTAATCTCACTTTTGTGAATGCTTTTGACAGACACAGTTTCTGCTCTCTCAACACTTACAAATTTTAACGTTTTCCTCACTTTAAGTTTAAGTAAACGTATTATGTCCAAATCTTATTGAAGAATGTCATCACGAAGGGTTATCAACAGAAAAAATGAGCACATGGGCAATCCTAGCACCGAGAAACGATGAAGTCAAACAAATTAACGCCAAAAATGTCAATCGGTTACATGGCAAATTGGTTTAATGCGTATCAATAGACTATGCGGAAACAGTTGGTGGTGATCATGCAGAACATGAAAACATCAACTTACAATATCCCGAAGAATATCTACAATCGTTAACATCGTCTGGTTTTCGACCGCACGGATTACTGTAGAAAGAAGGATGTATCCAAGAAAGGTAATGTAGTACATCATCCGTGGTTAACATTAGACAACAAAGGAGATCTTGATATGTCATTCGTATTAAAATGTTAGCAGTTTCCTGTCAGAATAGCTTTGGCAAAGACAATTAACAAATCTCTGAGCCAAATATTTGAAAAAGTCATTTTATTTAATAGAGAGATAGAATCACGGGCAGTTATACGTTACATTGTTACGATGAAAGTCCAAACACAGAATCAAAATTCAATGTGATATTGTGGAAAATTTTATTCAAAGAATTGTTTTTACTGAAGTTTTACAGTAAAAGTGTAAGTTTAAAAAGTATTTGCGTGTTAATTTCAAAGCCAATCAGAACGAAATTGTATTACGCAACGAATAACTCTAATGCAACATGGAACATAATTTACTCTCAAATTATTATGTTTTACTCTTTAATAATATGATTAATTACTTGCTGTAATGTAAAATAGTTCTGTTATGCATATGTAACAATTCCCATGAAAATAAAAATCTGTTTAAATTGTTCACCCGCATCCCCGTACATGAGCGACAGAACTGCAAAGAGGCTAGCGTGTAGCACAGGCCCGGTAGTTGGTGAGCAAAGCGAGCAGGGGGCAAAGCCCCCTAGTTGTATAACAATAAAATGTGAAAACATCTGAGAGGGTGAATACTTTTCATAGGCATTGTAACCTTTCTTGGCTCCCATGCCACACAGCGTGCTATGTAACCTTACATCACATCACAAAAGAAGCTTCTAACAATTTTAATTTTAATTTGTAAATCTTTTCATTGATCTACATTAATTGGAATTAGCCAAGTCTACTTGATTTGTGTTTCTGCGACTGTCCACCAGTACTGATTTTACTAACTCAATTTGTCATCTTCTGTTTATTTAAGTAAGTTGTTAGCTACATTGCTGTCTAATTGTTTAGGAATAAGCACTGCTGATGAAATAAAAACGTGCACATTGAGATCACATACACATTTTAAAAAGGCAGCAAGGCATGCACAGGCAATGTTCACCTTTGCTCCTTTAATAATTATGACAAAAACTTAAATAACCTTAGCAAGTTGGGCTCGGTTTGGCAAGTTCCTGTGGCAGCATTCATGTAGTTTAACATCCCCAAGTAACTCAGTCATACCATTCTGACATAAAATGTTAAAGGGATGGTCTCGTACCTGTGCAAGAAGTGGCAAAAGAAGGAAAACTGGGGCTAACCGAGAAGAGAAACTTGTCTGTCTGGTTTCTTGTTTTTTTTTTTTTTTTTGTACCACGATAAAGATGAAAGTAAACGGTCTAAGATTGTGGATGAATTCACCATACCTGGAAAGTCTTTGTACAGCACCAGCACTGTTGTGCAGGGCCGTCAAACTGAGGCGAGCTTGCAATAGTTTGTATCTTTTAAAATCTGTGCTGAAAAGTCTGCTTGGAGTCCTGCCATTTTTAAAATTCTTAGTTATTTTACCTGACATCCTAAAGTCGATGAGATCCAGCGACTACAGTCGTTAAGTTTGACATCCACTCAAACTATCCATCCATCAATCCATTTTCCAACCCGCTGAATCCATACACAGGGTCACGGGGTCTGCTGGAGCCTATCCCAGTCAACACAGGGCACAAGGCAGGAACCAATCCCGGGCAGGGTGCCAACCCACCGCAACACTCAAACTAGTAGTCATGTAATGGTTTGTCAGCTTCAGTTTAGTCCTCAGGGACTCTGAATTGGTCTTGTATAAAAGCTTGCGGGTGTGGGCCCAGATATTTGCCTTTTGTTTCTGGTGTTATCTGAAATGGCTGTTGTGCCTTGAGAAGAACTAAACAGGTTCATGAAAAAGATCGATAAATGTTTAATAAATTCCTACATCAAGAATCTTTATTTATTTTTGCTTCTTTTAATCAGCGTCATGCTAGAACCTGGCAGTGACCAGTGGTAGTCTGAAGAAAAATCAATTTCTAAAGCTTTTCTTGAGAATATTTGAAATTATATTCTATAATTATAATATGTTAGCTTTAAAGCATATACCAATTTACTGTCTTCATGTATAAGTTTAAATGAAATGCTTGCCTTTTACATCCTATTAAATTATTGGATTACAGAAGTGTTATTTAATAGAGTTCAGTCACTGATGTTATTCTGATTCTGGTTTTATTTTTCATTATCTGGATCATTACACAAGTAATATTAGGATGTCAGAGGTACTTTTTAAGAGCCTTTTTGCGTATTTAATGAAAGATTTTAAACAGATTTCTTTTGTTGCATGGATAATCATATATAAATATTAAAACATAGGAAGTTGTTGCTAATTAGTCTTAATTTGTTTTTTCAATGCACAGTTTATAATATTTGACTTATTAGTGCTAACAGTTTGAAAATCATTAAGCTTTAGGAAAATAATTTTCATAGTAATGCAACTTCTCAAACATCATTGTTCTTTATTATTAGAATGAACAGAAATTTATTAAACTTTAAAATGTATTAAAGTTGTGCTATCGAAAGAAATGTTATTGTAACAGAATTCTTTAATATAGTTGAAGCATTTGGAGTAAAAGGCTATAAATAATATTATTCTTCTTCTTTCAGCTGCTCCCGTTAGTGGTTGCCACAGCGGATCATTTCCTTCCATATCTTTCTGTCCTCTACATCTTGTTCTGTTACACCCATCACCTGCATGTCTTCTCTCACCACATCCATAAACCTTCGCTTAGGCCTTCCTCTTTTCCTCATGCCTGGCAGTTCTATCCTTAATATCCTTCTCCCAATATACTCTGCATCTGTCCAAACCAATGCAATCTCGCCTCTCTGACTTTGTATCCCAACCGTCCAACTTGAGCTGACCCTCTGATGTACTCATTTCTAATCCTATCCATCCTCGTCACACCCAATGCAAATCTTAGCATCTTTAACTCTGCTACCTCCAGCTCTGTCTCCTGCTTTCTGGTCAGTGCCACCGTCTCCAACCCATATAACATAGCTGGTCTCACTACCGTCCTGTAGACCTTCCCATTCACTCTTGCTGATACCCGTCTGTCACAGATCACTCCTGACACTCTTCTCCACCCATTCCACCCTGCCTGCACTCTCTTTTTTCACCTCTCTTCCACAATCCCCATTACTCTGTACTGTTGATCCCAAGTATTTAAACTCATCCACCTTCGCCAACTCTACTCCCTGAATCCTCACCATTCCACTGACCTCCCTCTCATTTACACACATGTATTCTGTCTTGCTCCTACTGACCTTCATTCCTCTCCTCTCTAGAGCATATCTCCACCTCTCCAGAGTCTCCTCAACCTGCTCCCTACTCTCGCTACAGATCACAATTTCATCAGCAAACATCATAGTCCACGGGAACTCCTGTCTAATCTCGTCTGTCAGCCTGTCCATCACCATTGCAAATAAGAAAGGGCTCAGAGCCGATCCCTGCTGTAATCCCACCTCCATGTTGAATGCATCCGTCACATCTACCGCAGACCTCACCACTGTCACACTTCCCTCGTACATATCCTGTACAACTCTTACATACTTTTCTGCTACTCCTAACTTCTTTATACAATATACAACTGATATTAAAAATCAAATGCACAAATCAAAGCAAAGACAGATGCTAATCTCTTCTCATCTGCTTTCTAGTTTGGATTTTCTGTTAAGAGTGGCAGCAATAACAACATTACACCTCCGCTCCTTCTGGGAAATTTCCAAGTGCTCCCAGGCCAAATGAGAGATGCACTCATTGAGGAAATTATTGGGAACACCTGTACACCTGCTTATCCATGCAATAATCTAATCAGCCAATCATGTGGCAGCAGCAGAATGCATACAGTCGTGCAGATGCAGGTCAGAAGATTCAGTTAATGTTCACATCAAGCACCAGAATGGGAAAAAATTTTGATCTGTGATTTTGACTGTGGTGTGATCGTTGATGTCAAATGGACTGGTTTGTATGGCAAGCCAAATTATCATTCAGAGATATATTTAAAACATTTAAAGATATCTTGAAAATATTTAAAGATATCTCTAAATATTTCAAGATATCTTTAAATATTTCCAGATATCTTTAAATCATTTGAGATATCTCTTAATCATTTGAAGATATCTGTAAATTATTTAAAGATATCTGTAAATGATTTAAAGATATCTTGAAATGATGTACAGATATCTTGAAATGCATCTCGAATTAAGATATCTTTAATGCACTTCAAGTGGAGGCCTAAATGAAATTAGTCTAGGGGTGTTACGAAATATGTTACACTTTTGTAATAGTAGATAAGCAAATCCCCTGTCATGGAATCCATAGATTGTGAGGATTTACTGTATATAGAATTGTAACCAATTGCAAACATTTGAAAAATAATCAATAAACAATATAAATAAACATTAAATAACCAAAAAATAAAATTAGTTACACATTATAAAAATGATATTTAAATAGCGAAAGAAATATTAAATGAACCAAAAATAAACTAGAGCCAGTGCAACAAACCTGGCAGAAATATGACAATGCTAAGTTGGATCAGTGAGGCCTACTGAAAGCTTAGCACCCACAGTGTAGCATGATTACAAGACCGATCCACTGATCAATCATGCAATTACTTCTACCTTCGTCTATGAGCAAAAATCCAAAAGACTGTAAATTCCTGTTTTTGAAACAAATGATTTTCCATACCCTTGGAGGCCACTCTGTTCCAGGAGAAGGCATTATTAACTTATTAGCTTACAAGGGGGCTCCGCCCCGCTCGCCTACCCCTGGCATTGGGTATCGTGAAATACATTAGTCGAGTTCGTTCGTTTTGGAGCCGTGCCCGCTTTGCCCGCGGCATTTCAGACGCGCGTTGTAGGCGCCTGCGTTCATTGATTTTATCCAGGCGGGCTCGTGTTTGTATATCCGTCAATCGAGCTTGTTTGTTTTGAACCCGTGCCTGCTTTGCTTCCGCAATTTCAGACGCGCGTTGTAGGCGCCTGCGTTCATTGATCTTATCCAGGTGGGCTCGTGTTTGTATCGTTGAGCTGTATTGTGTTTGAATTTGGTGTAAAGCATTCAGCGGTTTGTACAATCCCAAGCAGCACATTATTCCTAACTTCACTCCGCAGTAGTGCCACTCACAATATGGCGGTGACGCCTGCGCCTTCACTCTGCAGTAGTGCCACTCACAATATGGCCTTCCGTACTATGTCGGGTTTCACTATGCTGTGTAGACGCCTTTGCCTTTCGTACTTTCCCGCGCCTTCCGTACTATCTTTGTGGACCTGTGGGGCCTCCGTAGCCTCTTCTGTTTGAATCTGGGCTGCAGCGCAGAATCCTCTTTTTTGTGTGGCTGTGTCGTTAGTCGTTAGCTATGGGCACGTTGTTGCTTCATTTCTCATTCACGTCAGTTGAGCTCTTTTGTTTCTGGGCCGTGACTCCTTCATGCGCGGTGGATATGACTTCGCTTGCGGTTTATGAGATGCACGCTGTACGCGCCTGCGCAGTATGTCTCATGGTTCCATCGCCGTGTACCTGCTTCCATGCCATCCGGTTTACCACTCTCGGTTAGTAATATGGATTGTCATCCTAACCATATCACATTTGGCAGCAAGTTGATCTAAATAATCTTGCAATTGAAGAAAAAAGAGTCCAAAAGGATGTCATCATCCAAAAATATGCGATTAAATACTATCAAAAAACAAAAATATAATAAACAAATAAGCAAAAAAAATTCAGTGAATCATAATGTAAAGGTTCTTCATGGTCTCTATTCTCTTTGCTTGTTTTTTTTTCTTTTATTTATTTTTGACTATATTTTGTTATTTTTCTACATTAATTTTTTTAATGAGTTCTACCATTTAATATATAGTTTTTATATTCTGTTTTTCTGTTTTAGAATTACTGTGTATTTCTTCAGTATGTTATTTTAGTTTATTATTTTTTTATGTTAAGCCTTAGGGGGTGGGCCCCTGACATAGCAGCTGTGAATATCCTTGGCCAGATTAAAGCTTGAGATACTTCAGCATTTGCTCCTGATTATGTCATTTGGCTTTCTTTTCAGCATTCCCTGTTTGAAGATTTTTGTCAATTTTGTCAGTCAGTCAGTCAGTCAGTCAGTAATTGTCCAACCCACTATATCCTAACACAGGGTCACGGGGCCCAACCCCAGCCAGCACAGGGCGCAAGGCAGGAACAAATCCCCAGGCAGGGTGCCATCCCACTGCAGGTCAATTTTGTTTTGATTATTTTATTTTTTTCTTATTTTTGATTTTAGTATTTTGTATTTGTTTTTTCTCTTCTGGGCTACATCTTGTTAATTGGCTGGCACATTTCAAAACAATTTTTTTTTGTTTTGCACTTTTTAATCTTTTTAAAATAAATGTTTACCATATTAAGAAATATGTGTTCTTTGGTTCATGGGGTTTTTATGGTTCCCTGTCCCATTTGGGATTTACATGGATTTTGGCCCCTTTGTGAATGCTAAATGCAAGCTTGATTTTTAATTTCAAGGCCAGGTCTACTTTTGCAGTTTCAACAAAACCTTGTAGATAGGTTTGGCACTCTAATGCAAGGCATACAGTGTGCAATTTGGGCATGATTTTAGGCCCAATTTAAACTTGCTGACTGATTTTACGAATCTGCCCAAATTTTAGCTTCACCAGCAGTCATTTCATGTGCGGTATAGGAGGGTGTGTGATGTCCGGCTGTCATACAGTCAAGAGAATTTCTGTCACGTCAGAAATTTCAGTTGCCTGTCTTGTAGTGTAAGCAGTCTCCCACAATTTTTGATGTCACCATCAAATTTCCTAAAATTCACAGTGCAATCACCACAGTACATTATATATTGAATATTTGTGTTGTCTTTCTCATTTTTACCATTTTCATTTCAAAAAAGTAACTCACCTATAGTAACGCACATATAGCTAAACAGCGGTATGGTAGAAGTATCTCAGGAAATATTTCTCAGGAATAGTGACATGGAATAAGCCACTATACTTATAAAATAAATAAATGTGATTTTAATCTAAACTTAACTATTGACCCAGTGCATAAGCCCCATACATTTGCAGGAGGGCCATTCCAGAGCTTTGGGGGTTTGGGGGCTCTATACCAGAAGGCGCTGCCCCCTTTGAGTCTATACTTATTCTTCATACTACTAGGAGACCAGAGTGAAGATGTCATGGTGGACAGTATTTACGTAACAGGTCACATAAATATTTGGGGGGCATGCCCTTTTATTGCTTTATAGGTTAGAATCAGGATTTAATGATCAATATGAAATTTGACAGGTAACAATTGAAGGCTGCTGTGATCAAGCTTTCTGGTTCATGTGAGTACTCTGGCCACTGCATTTTGAACTAACTGAAATTAATTAACAGATGTTGCCGAATATCCAATTAGTAGTGCAATGCAGTAGTCTGTTCTAGAAGTTATAAATGCAGACACATGTTTTTTCTATATCTTGAATAGTCAGCATCTGTCTTAATTTTTCATTCTTGTGTAGACAGTAAAATGCAGTCTAACCGACATTTCTTAAGTGAGCCTCGAAAGACAGGATGTCACCCATATCTCTTACTGTAACACAAGATGTGGTTAAAAAACCATTTATGCAGAATGAATAATCAGACAGACTATTCCTTACAGCTTTAGCGCCTAGTAGAAAATTTTCTGTTTTCTTGGAATTTAACATAAGCAAATCATTACTCATCCAATCTTTAATACCTTACACTGTATACAGTGTTCTACTTAGGCAGTTTGTCTTCCTCATCATTTTTAGCAGAGATGTACAACTGTGTATCATCTGCAGAACAGTGCAAACTAATATTGTGCTTATGAATAATTTCTCCTAGAAGTTATATGTACCTGACCCTCACACTTTACCTTGATGGCAGCAGGCCCACACAGTGGCAGCATCCGCTTAACTCCTTAACTCAGTTAAAAAGCCCTGTTTGTAAACACAATCCAAGCTTAGCTTCCAGTCTGTTTCTGCTTATTATTGTTCTGGACTGGGTTTATTTTATTTTCACAAAGTACAATTATGGGGGCCAAATTTAAAATTTCTTTTCGCCTGTTCCTTTGCCTTAGATCATTTTGGTGAGGGTAACCTAACAGTGATACAAGGCACCGGACAATAGAGGTGTAAGTATCAATCGGTGCAGAAGGGTCCTTGTCCCTAAACTGATAATAATAGGTGGACTAAATGGATCAAATCAAATATTATTTTTCACATACAAATTATACATACAGTATGATATGTAATGAAATGCTTAGTTGCTAAACTCCAATGACTGTGCTGTTAAGGATAATATAAAAGGACAATGACAATAATCTAATCTAATCTAATCTAATCTAATTCATGATGTGGCAGACGGCCAGGGGTTATGCCCAGCTGGGACTCCTGGAAGGACCAGGAGAGGGACTATACCTTCCCTGGACCATGAGAGGGCAGCCACCCTGGTCTGTATGGGGGCCATGGAAGCCAAGCATGTAAACTCAACCCTGTTGGGGCCCATGGCCACCACAGTGGGGTGCCCAGAGGATTGTGGAGCCCTGGATGTCAGCACTTCCGCCATACCCAGAAGTGCTGCCGGAAGGAATTCCAGGGACACCCGAAGTGCTTCCGGGTGCTCATGCGGCACTTCCGCCTCACCAGGAAGTGCCCCCAGAAGACTGTCACAGAGCACCTGGAGCACATCCGGTGGCTATAAAAGAGGTCGCCTCCCTCAAGTAGAGGAACTGGAGTCGGGAGGAAGAAGACAAAGCTTGGGAGAAGAGGAGTAAAGGCGGCAGGAGAAATTGAGATGGGAGAGACGGACTGATTAAGGGTGTTTGGTGCACTGGGTGTTTGGTGCACTGTCACTGTGTTGTGTGCTGGAACTGTAAATAAAACCGTGTGTATATTCAGGACGTTCTGTGTCTGCCTTTTTGTGTCCAGGCTGGTATTTATGTAAATTGGAAGGAGACAGTGGAGACACCGTAGTCAATGATTCAAGGTAATATGTTATTTGTAGCCAAAGAACTCTCTTTTTTTTTGGATTGAACAAGAAAATACCCTTTTACCATCTAACAGTATCACAGTGTTAACTGATTTTTGGTGGTTTGCCCTTATGGACAGACCACAAAAAGCTAGGAAACATTTTGGGGCACCAGCTGAGCAAAGCGGAATGTAGAAAGTAACAGAAAAAGATGCCCATGGCACAAGTTAAAGTCATCTCGTATCTGCCTGATAGTGCTTCTAACAAAAGGCCCTGTCTCCGGGAGCTCTGTCTTGTTCAGGGAACGAACAAAATGAGATGCCACCTTACTGGAATTAACTGCTTTTTATGGCATCTGAATGGAAGGGGTGGAGCCTGCTGTTGGCACCATGGGAGGGGTAAGGCATCCTGCTTACTAAAGAAAAGATACAGTCAGTGACCACGCCACCCTCTCAGCCTGGAGTGGTATCATTTACCATATATGCTCACGTATAAGACGGGTCTTGAAACCGAAAAAATCGATCATAAAATCAGACCCCAACTTATAAGCCCATTCAAAAATGTGACTTCATTTTTTTTTTTTTTTTTTTTTAACATCTTCTTGCCTCCTCCAGTCTCACATCAGTTTCTCAGATGCATCGAATTTTGTTACAGCAGTGCACTTACCAATTTCTTTCGCTACTTCAATGACATTTAATTTAAAACCAGCTACATATTTCCTTCTGATCAAACGTGCCATCATAGATAAGGGATGCTCTTATGATGAAAGTGTATGAGGGTGTGACATATAAAAAACACAAAACAGTGCAAAAGTTGCTTCGGAATAGTTCAGGTGTTACCGTGTGGTCACGTAGGGACAATAGAGAGAGAGATAGAGGTTAGGAGCACACGCTGATACAGCGCATTGCAGCACCCACATAGAAAAAAAACGCAGTGTGCTCCATGGTTACTCTCTCAGGTGGGTGTTAGCATATCATAGTCCCTTGGACCAATAGCGTGAGTTTTCTACTGTTGTCTTATGCGACTGACATTATAAATACCAGAAATTATACTGTAAAATTAAGTCCCGACTTATCCATGGGAGAACTTATCCGCGAGTATATATATGGTACCTCAGCAGAGGAGACCAAGGTGCCCATGTGTGTCAATGGTTTTGCACTCACGTTTTCTGGCAGAAACAGCAGGAAAGAGATGTAACCAAAACCCTAGCATAGAATAGAAAGAAAGGAGAGGACAAGTGTTTCCTGTAAGCTGAGGTTAAGCATTTTTATAAACTATATATTGTAATAAGTTCCACACAACATGGAAAGAGGTTTGGGGGCATCTGCCCATATACTTGAATTTGGCTGCCAAATAAAAAGATTGTGGTTCAATGATACAGATCTTAGTCCAGAACAAGAACAAAGCAAACAGGTAAACATGGTGGTTTTATAGTGTGAAAAGGGGAAATGTTGTCATCAAACAGGAACCAGAAGTGATGTCCTCGGGGCCTGGACTGGGAGTGTTGTCTTTGGCCCCTGAACCGGAAGTGATGTCATCGAACCCAAGCGGAATTTCCTGTGATTGGTCTTTCAGTGAAAAAAAGCAAGGATTAGTGCACTCTGTCATCCCCTGGTTTGCCGGCCTTTTAGCTGCCTCCCATGTGCACGTGTGTGACAATATGCATCAAAAAAAAGGTTGTCTATGCCATTATGATGGTAAATGGCCAGCTACTCCTTTAGTTATTATTATTATCATTTTGTAGCTTTTCTGCAACATTAAACTATAAGCATATGATCCTGATTTGTGTTTTTCATATTATATAGGTCTTTAAAATTGTCTTTGAAAAAAGTGCAATATTTTAAAAAGTTCAATTGTTTTTTCTTATTTTTATATCTTACTGAATAGAACATGGAAAGAACAGCAGACAATCAAGCCCGCATCATTTTAAAATATCATCTCATTCTGTATTATTTGGGTTGAAAGCTAGGGGTGTATGGACGTTGTGTTTCTTGAAGCGGAAATGTCTTGCAGCTAAGGGGAAAGCACTGTCAGACAGGAGGCCTGTGGGACACAGTGAAGGGCTGCAGTGAAGAGGAGCTCATTTATTAAAAAAAATAACAATGGGATGTTTTCTTGTTTTCATCCCCTCTCAGAGTGTAGCATTTAACCTTAACATGAGGTAGAAAAAAATACCCTTTAAATGAATAATGTGCAATCTGTTTTCTTTTAAACTGCCCTATGTTGTAAAATGTGTTGTTGGATCATTTTTGTATTCCTCTGTATGTGCTTTTTTATTCTTATTCCTTCATTAGTTGATTTTTCTTTTTGCATTCATCAATGTGTGTGTCTCTTTTAATTTTTATTCCTTTTTATGTGTGTTTTTAAGTATTTTTATTCCTTTATGTGTGCTTTTGTAAACTGCTATAGCATTTTCTTGGGGCCATTATTAAAAGCAACAGTAGTCCAGAATGGTTTAGCTTGATTCTGAATATAAAATACTAGCCAACCCGCGGTGTAGCATATGCCGCATAATTATGTATTGATGGGTGAACACTTCCTGAAAGACACAGTTGTCCAAATGGGGTTGGTTTTGAGGATACGACTGTAGGTGAATGAAAAGATGTAACTCTGGAGAGGGCAACATACAATACAGCGTTTTACACGTTGCATACAGCGATTCACATCGAAGTATAGACACTGCTAAGACCATGGAATACCCCTTGCAAACTTTTTTACACGCTGCATACAGCGATTCACATCCGCGACAAACAAATTGTTTTACACGCTGCATACAGCAATTCACATCCGCGACAAATATGATTCTTCTTAGATGGTGCTGGCGCGTCCACCCTCGCTCTCGAAGCATACACACTGCCTGGTCATGTGCCCGCTCGCAAGAGCAACTAACAGAGACCTGCCCACCAACTGTAAGACCATGGGATACCCCTCGCAAACTGTTCTACACGCCGCATACAGCGATTCACATCTGCGACAAACAAACTGTTTTACACGCTGCATACAGTGATTCACATCCGTGACAAACATGCCTCTTCTTAGATAGTCCTGCCGCGTCCACCCTCGTTCTCGAAGCATACACACCGCCTGGTCATGTGCCCGTTCGCAAGAAAAACTCACGGAGACCCGCCCACCAACTCTAAGACCATGGTGTGTAAAACAGTTTGCGATGGTGGACGCGATCGTGCGTCATAACCGAAAAGAATACAATGGAACCTTGGTTCATGAACATAATTCGTTCCAAAACTCTGATTGTAAACCGATTTGGTCATGAACCGAAGAAATTTCTCCCATAGGATTGTATGTAAATACAATTAATCAGTTCCAGACTGTACGAACTGTATGTAAATATATATTTTAAATTTTTAAGCACAAATATAGTTAATTAAACCATAGAATGCACAGCATAATAGTAAACTAAATGTAAAAACATTGAATAACACTGAGAAAACCTTGAACAACAGAGAAAACTAACACTGCAATAGTTTGCGCTATAGCAAAAATCCGTAATTTAATAAACCACCAAGAAAAGTAACATTGCAACAATGCACACTACGAACCGATCGCTGTAAACAGAAGTGAAAACAAAATCAAGCCCAGTGCATTCTTTAACTGCCTTCTCTACCTTATGAGTCCAGCCCCCTCTCTCTTGCGCTGCCTGTGTGTGTGCGTCTGTCTCTCTCTGGCGCTGCCTGTGTGTGTGCGTCTGTCTCTCTTTGGCACTGTCTGCGTGTGTGCGCGGCTCTCTCTCGTGCTGCCTGTGTGTGTGCGTGGCTCTCTCTCTCGCGCTGCCTGTGTGTGTGCCTCTGTCTCTCTCTGGCGCTGCCTGTGTGTGTGCGCGGCTCTCTGTTGCGCTGCCTCTGTGTGAACCAAGGTTCCACTGAGGTTGACTAATGAAAAGTCAACGTGGCTCAGAGGTGCATGTGGAGTCTAGCAGAGATGAACGTGAATGACGCCCGGTGTTGTGAGTTGCTGCGTCCAAGTTGGTGGGCGTGGCTCTGCGAGTTGTCGTCGTATCCAATGGTCTTAGAGTTGGTGGGCGTGGCTGTCTTGCGTGCTTTCCATGGGTGGCTACTTGTCGGTGGCTTAGTGAATTATATATATAGATATGAACATATATATATATCAGTAACGGCGGATTGCACAATAATAAGCAGTGAATGCACTTTACTTATAGTTTTCATCCTCTTTCTCTGTACGTTTAGTGTTTGTTTGCTCAGAAATTGATGTGCCTACTGCTTCCTGAGTAGCACTTCTTTTCTCCACCCTAGAGGCCCGCTTCTTCACTTCTTTTGTCGGCATCTTTTCACGTTAAAACTGATTAAGATGGTGGTTGTGTTGCAATTACTTTTTCCTTAATTTTTCACTTAAGCTGGCACTAAAATCTTCAATCTGGCTCAAGAATGATTTAAGATATGAAGACGTACACAAGCGCCGCCCTGCTGGCTGCTGCCAAGAGTTGATTCTACAATAAAATAAAATAAAAATAAAAAGAGGAATAACCTTGGAGGTCAATCATCACCCCTAAAGCAGATAGTAGACATCACATAGTATTATGTGTACCAAATTTCAGGTCAATAGGTCAAACGGTTTGACAGCTACAGGTGATTTAAAATCCTGGACAGACAAATGAACAGCCACGGTAGCGTATTATAGAAGAAGATATATACAAACATCTTCAGAGGCCCGGGATTAAATCATGGACTGATGCTAGAGTGGAGCTTGTGTATTATGGCTGGGTCACTGTAGGATTTCTCTTGGTACTTCAGTTTCATTCCAAACTCAGCGTCGCTGGGTTAACTGCCAGCCCTAAAAGTAGCTTGTGTGCCTGAGTCTGACTTGAGGCAGCCTGACACCTCAAACAGGATTAGTTTCTACCATAACTTCCCTGCTGTTGGTTTTGACTGTTTCCCCACCACCTTGCAATGGATATTTAAGTAGGACTGAAAAATTGATGGGTAGATGTAAGTTTTGTTTAGAAGGATGTCTGCCTCTAGCTGCCTCATTTTGAGATGTTGAGTGAATGTTATCCCCTGGTGTATGCAGTTTTAAGTGTGCCATTGTGATCTGTGAGGTTTATTATAAACACATTATTTTATTAAGAGTAGCCACTAGATGAAAGGATGAACCTGACAGGGAGATGAGATGAGTCAAGTGTTACACAATGCCGAAATGCTGATGTGCCGTGTTTGGTAGTGATCAATATTATGGCCAGGCTCATTGTCAGCTATTTCCAGGTTTCCCAATCTGATACTGCCAAGCAAGCAACCTCTGCAAGCAACCTGAACTCAGGCAGACCATCAAAGGATAGTAGTTGGGCTTGTGCGCTATTCATGCTACGCCAGAAAAAAATTGTTTCCATGTTTGGTTGTGGTATGCTCAGATTTTGGGTTCTTTATCTGTAGAGAAAGCATAAAAACTTGGACAACTGTGCAGAACTCCAGAGCTCACCTATGGACGGATGAAAGACATCGCTCCTGCTGTGCCTAAGACAAAATGCTTTCCCACACTCTCTCTCAAAGTTGGACATGCAGCTATAGCAGGAAACTCTGATTGTATCATGTTTGGCCAAGTATAGCTCTCCTTTGAGTATTATGTTATTGTGAGCATTAAGCAGAAGTTAAGTATAATCTTCCTTTAGTGTTAATGATTCTTTCTACTTTTTAGATCACTTCCATACCACTTGGGAATGATATAATACTTTATTTCATATATATCTTTGTGTATATTGTTGGTGTAGTAAAGGCTCCACTCTCTAATGAACCTCTTCCCAAAGAGCGTGCGCCCCCTGCTGGATACACCTCGATAATCTGCAGCAGAGAGCATACAGTAGATGCAGTGTTTGTGCAGCCACATTTGTTTAGGTGTGCTATCTAAATGTGTGCAATATTTCAAACAAAAGTAGATACCAAAGGTTAAAAAAATTAAACCATTTAGACCTAAATATTTACTGAAAAGTGTTTTAGTTACTGGAAAATGCTTCTTCTTAGGTGTGTTCCCTCAAAATCTGTATTAGTAATTAAATTCAAATAAGTCTAAATAATGTAAAGAATAGTCTAATCTTCTACCTCCTTTACATGACATTTTACACAAGGATTGATCATCTTCATATTGTGTGTACAACATTATTTTAAACACTTTATAACCAAATTTACAACAATTTGAGTGCCTCAAATTAAATAGCAGTAGCTTAAGAAACTCTAAGATGTTGCATTGTAGAATTTATAAGTTTATAACTACATAGAAATTAAAGTACTGGAAACTGAGGACACCTGCATTAAGTGGTAAAAGGATTCTGTGCATCACAATAATGCCAGTGGGGGCAATTCATTATAAATTGGCTATTAATTCATTTGTTTTTATTCAGGGACATACGCATTGTCACTTCCAGCTACAGCCGCAGTTCAGCTTCCTCTTCTTCTGATTTCTTTGTGTAGGCTTAACTGCATTTTTCTTTCCAGTATATAAATGACCATTGTTATAAGTATATTGCATAACATATTATTAGTTATTCCCAGAATGTAAGCTAAACCCCAGCACATGTTGGGTTTTGTAAATCTGAGCAAAAGTAATTTAACATTAACTGCTCCTGTGTTGTACTTTCATTTCATTTAAAAGTTGACGGAAGTGAAAAGCCTTTTGCTTCACAATTGTTTTGCAAATGGTATTCACTCCCTCAATCACTCCTTATGATGTACAGTGTCTTAACTTTAAAGATGTCTTCACAAAGCATTTTACATAAAAAATAAAGGAATAAAATGGTTTAAAAAAAAGAAAGAAAAGGGAAATAATTAGTCAAGTTAAAAAGAATAAAGACTAAAACAGAAAGGACAGCTCCAAAAGCATTAAACATTGCATTTTTTTAAATGGCTAATATACTGTAAACCACATTAAATAATGAGTTTAATATTCTATACTTCAAGCTCTATTGAAACTCAGAATAACTTTTGTCAGTGAACTCTCATTCGGTTTAATGGGATTCTCTGTTTAAAACCCATTTGGTTTCCAAATGCCACACTGTAGATACATCTCTTCTCTGTCATAATATAAAGTAAATGGCCTGGTGGGCTGTGTGGGCTTCGTCATCACATGGGGCTTCTCTGGTTCATGAGTTTTCCACAAGGTTTGTACCTGTTCAGCTTATTTGTTTGCAATATTGCAATGGCTTTGCATACATACTTACATTCTCCAATAAATATGGTGTTGTGTGGGAAACCTTTCTGGACAGAGCACACACGTGCACAAACAGTTACAATGGGGACAGTTTAGGATTGCCAATGAACATAGTCAGAATGTCTTTTGGGATCTGGGAGGAAAACTGGAATATTTGGATATAAACCCACAAAGAAATGGGAAGAGCATGTAGACTCCACAATGACAATCACTGGGTGTGGTTCTTGAACCTTGAACATGGGAACCATAAAGAAGAAGAAGAAGTGGCAACTACTGCGCCAATATGCCACCTTTGTAGTTATTTTTCTCTGTAATGATATTATTAAGTATGTCTTTGTAAAAGACCATGGCAAACAGTTAATGTATAGGTTTATGTGAAACAAAACAGTGATTCACTTATATTACTTGAGAAAAGACATTATAATACAGGAATCTACAAAGATGGTTGTGGGGGGGCATAGGTGTTGAAGATGTTTGTTTCTACCCAACTTTCTAATTGAGAATTTTAAAACAGTTATTGCTCAATGCTTCATTTACGTTGTCTCCCCGCCCTTAATGGATTATTTTAGACTTAAACAGCTGCATTGACTTTTTGTATTTGCTCCGTATTAGCAAAAAGATGTAAATGATAAAGGAACCAGCAGTTTGCTATCTACCTTGTATCCATTTACATCTGTGTGGATTCATCATGAACTATCTGGTTTAGTTAAACACTTAGGAGAAAAACGAAGAGAAAAAAAGTGAAGGAATGACAGTTGCTAATCAGCTTCAAGCTAAAAATCATTTGGATGACTTCCTTGGAACAGACAAACATCCGCAATATAAGAATTTTGTGACAAGTTAGAATGGAAACACTAAGAAGCCACAAAATGAAATAATGTGTTACTTGCAAGAATTGGTTTCTTAAGTAATCAGTTTGGAGCAAAACCCTGAAGCCACTACAGTCCCCCAGGACTGATTTTGCAGACCCTTCTTCCAGAAGATTCCTTCTACGTACTGTATGATATTGTCTATGTTATTTATTAGTTTGTTAGTCAGAGAGATACTTGCTTTAATGATGTATGCCACAAATACAATGAAATTCTGTAAAGCAAGCAAACATTTAATATATATAGTCAGGGGTGGACTATAAGGGCATTCTGGGTATGTGCTCAAGGTCCTTTGTTGGCCAGGGGCCTTTTCATCAGATGCAAGCCTTGTTGAAATGACTGAAATTCTGCAAATCAAAATCCCCAAGGGGGAAAACACCTAAACCACATTGAAATGATCTTGTGTCCAAGCACCAAGACCAAAAAGTGATAAATAAAATAACACAAAGAATGAAATACAGTGGAACCTCGGTTCATGACCATAATTCGTTCCAAAACTCTGGTCGTAAACCGATTTGGTCGTGAACTGAAGCAATTTCCCCCATAGGATTGTATGTAAATACAATTAATCCGTTCCAGACCATACGAACTGTATGTAAATATATATTTTTTTTAAGTTTTTAGGCACAAATATAGTTAATTAAACCATAGAATGCACAGCATAATAGTAAACTAAATGTAAAAACACTGAATTACTGAGAAAACCTTGAACAACAGAGAAAACTAACACTGCAATAGTTTGCGCTATAGCGCTACCAATCGCTGGCTAAAAACACTTTTTTTTTTAATGAGTCTTAAGCACAGGGAAAAAAATGAACATTTGAAAAAATCCATAATTTAATAAACCACAAAGAAAAGTAACATTGCAAAAATGCACACTACGAACTGATCGCTGTAAACAGAAGTGAAAACAAAATCAAGCCCAGTGCATTCTTTAACTGCCTTCCTGCCTGCGTCCAGCTCTCTCTCGCGCTGCCTCTGTGTGTGTGTGTGTGTGTGTGTGTGTGTGTGTGTGTGTGTCGCGCTCTCTCTCTTTCTTGGTCGCTGCACAGGAAATGCACAGAGAGAGACTGAACATGTACAAACCGAAAGGGAAACTGGCTTGTTCATATAACGAGTGTGTGGTCGTGAACCGAGGCAAAAGTTTGGTGAACTTTTTGGTCGTAAACCGATTTGTACGTGTACTGTGACGTTCGTGAACCAAGGTTCCACTGTATCTGGTTATGCGCACACTGTATTGTTAAAAGTATTTTTGATTCTATGTTAAGCAGCTGTGTTCATTACATCACTCAGGGGCCTGTGAGGACCATAATCCGGGCATGAAAATAGTATTTTTCACAATATTCATTTCACCAATAAGCATAAATGTTCCAGTATAATAATAAATAAAATATACGTTATTAATAAATCTTTCAGTACTGACTTCAGATACACACTTCAGGTACTGGGACTCCAGCAATGGAGTATGTCACAGTATGTCAATCAAGCACTCCTCCTTGGGCCAAAAAACAGCAAGTGGTTACAAATGAACACCCAGAGAGAGAATTTTATCTCATCTGGCCTGACAGTTCCATCAATGCAGAAGTCAAAGAAACAGCCATCTTCTCCAATTTCATATTATAGTGTGTGTCTCTCTCTGTCTCTCACTAATATTAATTTTTTTTTCAAATACAGTAATCCCTCCTCCATCGCGGGGGTTGCGTTCCAGAGCCACCCGCGAAATAAGAAAATCCGCGAAGTAGAAACCATATGTTTATATGGTTATTTTTATATTGTCATGCTTGGGTCACAGATTTGCGCAGAAACACAGGAGGTTGTAGAGAGACAGGAACGTTATTCAAACACTGCAAACAAACATTTGTCTCTTTTTCAAAAGTTTAAACTGTGCTCCATGACAAGACAGAGATGACAGTTCCGTCTCACAATTAAAAGAATGCAAACATATCTTCCTCTTCAAAGGAGTCAGGAGCAGAGGCTGTCATAAAGGCAGAGGAAAATCAATAGGGCTGTTTGGCTTTTAAGTATGCGAAGCACCGTGGCACAAAGCTGTTGAAGGCGGCAGCTCACACCCCCTCCGTCATGAGCAGGGTGAGAGAGAGAAAAACAAGCAAACAAAAATCAATACGTGCCCTTCGAGCTTTTAAGTATGCGAAGCACTGTGCAGCATGTCGTTTCAGGAAGCAGCTGCACAAAAGATAGCAACGTGAAGATAATCTTTCAGCATTTTTAGACTAGCGTCCGTATCGTCTAGGTGTGGGAACAGCCCCCCTGCTCAATCCCCCTACGTCAGGATCAGAGAAAGTCAGCACAAGAGAAAGAGAAATGTAAGCTGGGTAGCTTCTCAGCCATCTGCCAATAGCGTCCCTTGTATGAAATCAACTGGGCAAACCAACTGAGGAAGCATGTACCAGAAATTAAAAGACCCATTGTCCGCAGAAATCCGCGAAGCAGCGAAAAATCCGCGATATATATTTAAATATGCTTACATATAAAATCCGCGATGGAGTGAAGCTGCGAAAGGCGAAGCGTGATATAGCAAGGGATTACTGTATAAGGTTGGACTGGATGAGTCATTGAAACTCCCTGTTAGATCAAAGCACCTGGAAGCCTACTTATTCCTTAATTCTAAACAAGGTAAAGTTAGGTGATTGTATCTCACATCCTGCTAACCCATAGGAAAATGTTACTGCTCAAAGGTTGATCCTTGGTGACTCATGAGACTTAAAAAGATTCTGATTTATGTTTAATTTAAGAATCTACTTTGTCATAGATGTTTCTCCTAAAATTCCTTTAGACAAAAAGAAGACATGAGATAAAAAATTGAGAATTACAAATCTCTTTCTAATGTTGCTGCAGTCTCTTTCAAGACTTCTTATTGTCTTCTTATTATTGGACTGATGCCTTTATCCAAGGTGATGTTCCACATATGAAATATGATTAGTTACATTTCTTTTGTTTTTCCAATTGGAACAGAAATAGGTGAAGTGACTTGCTCATAATTACATGGTGTCAGGAGTGGGATATGAACACATTACCTCAAGGCTTGAAGTCCAAAGGCTAAACCACTACGTCACATTGCATGCCTTATCTTCCAGAGTTAATGTGATCTAATTGAATCACAGCAATATAAAATAGAGTAAGTAACAGTCTGCAATTTTGCAATTGTAGTGGCATTTAATTACCACAAACAGCTGTCTGTGCATTTCTCCAAACATTACAGAACACACAATGCAAACACTTTCAAAATGCAAAATAAAATGTCAACACACTTCTTGGAAAATTTGAGCCCCTTGTGTGACTTTGCTGAGATCTCTGCTGAAACTCAAGAGGAGACCCTTGTGGGACTACTGTGTTATTTTTTTTCCTCAGGAGAAAAATCTGAGAAGCATGAGAGAAAAGAACATGCATCCATTTTATTTCTTTCTGATCTCATTGTTGTTTAGGAGAAACCAAAAAGATAGTTTGATTTTTCATTCCTATGATGAGGAACAATACATTTTTGTCTCTAGAAAATTAGAAATAATTTAAATAACAAAACAAGAACTATTTCTGGAATACAAAGTGTGGCTATTACCATCTTATTTAACACTATTGAAATGTAGTATTTATGTCCTCACATTTGTGACCAACCTAATCTGGTTTAGGGTTGTGGGTACCAGGGCCAGTCTGTATTTTACTGGGTTTTTTACATTTCCAATTTTCTTGCACATCCAAGGACTTGAATGCTAGGCTGACTGGCGACTCCAAAGCTGACTCCGTGTGAGTACATATGAATATGTTTGTGTTTGAACTTGCATCCCACCTTCTTGCATCTGATGCTGCTGGAATATACATTAGATGCTACTTGAATGTTATTTACATAATTATATTTGCAATTATTAGTACTCTGGACTTTTAAGTGGAATCATGTTTAATAAGAATGCATTGCATTGAATCGAATTGTTATAAGTCATTTAAGCATGCTGAAATTTATGAGAGTCACTCATTACCCAGGAACACACTTTTCAATCTAAGGGGAGAGCAAAGGCAGCCACATAACTGCTCCCACTTTCAAGTTTTGTCTTTGAGCTCATGTTCGCTGTCCTGCAAACATATGGCCGTTTCCCATGTGGAATAAAGAAACACAATTAATCGGCCTTCATTAGCTCCAAGATTTCATTTCTGAAAAAGTTCTCCACTTTAAAAAATGATGCCTTTACCTTTATATGTGGGGCTTGACATAAAACTAATTACTGGAGATCTTAAGTGTGACTGACACCCACAGTCCCCCGCCTGAATAACTTTTAGTTGCTTCCTGGCAGTGCCCTTTTTAAATATCATGCCTGTTATATATAGTCCTAAGGCACATGATTTGAAAGATGTGTTAAGATCTACTCAAGGAACTGGAAATAACACAAAACCATGTCTAAGTTTAACTGTTCCAATTTTACATCCTTTACTTTCTTTGTCATTAATATCATATTGATTTACACAAATTGATGTATCTGCTGGTAATTGCCTTCTTGATTGGTTTATAATGGTGTTCACTGTAATTAATAAAGATGAACACAATGTGATTCTAACAGTCAGTTCAGGAAATGTTATTGCACAACATTCATTTTTGCCTCAAAAGGGGTAAGTGCATATGGAAAGATGATTGAAAGAATTCAATTATTGAGGCTTTGTAAAGTAGCCGGTGGCTCATACTCATATCTGGAAGGTAGGCCAGAGGACACAAAACACAAATAAAACCATTTATTAATTTATTTATCCTGGTAGTAATAGATGTAAGGCGGCAACCAAACTGGAACAGAATAGCAGTCTGGGCAGAATGGGACATCTTTGATCTGCCAATAAAATGAATGTATATGTTGAGAAGTGGAAGGAAACTCATGAAATGATGGAACCCTACCCAGAAAATGTGAGACTCCACAAAGATAGTGACTGGGCTTGGACTGGACACAGGTTGTCAAACAACAGTTCTAGCTACTGTGTTATTAAATACAAATAAACCATTTTCTATGTTCTAAGTGTGTTAACATTGGAATGTGACTAAAGTTAATGGAACACAAAAAAAAATATTTAGTTAATACCAGAAGAACAATTTACTGTACCTATCCATTTATTTCACAGTTTTGAAGTCACTGACCTTCATGAAGAATAGTAACATTGAACTGACTCTCCAGAGTTGCCCACCCACAACTATAAAGTTTCTTCTACTTCACATCTATCTTGTCTTGTGATTGGATGGAAACGTCTCTTTAAAAAATGTATCAGCTGCAACAGTTGTCACTAGCTGTGTTCTTGTGTACCACTCGGAGAACCTAACTCTGAAATAAAAATGTGGGCTATCATTCTTCCTTCATAATTCTGTTCTATTCTCATTGAGAAACAGAAGATTTTATTTAAAAGAACAGGGAGACTAAAATTTGGTAAAAAGTTATTTGCCAGGATCAAAAACCAAAAAGTCTAACCAATCTTTCGTCAATCCTAAATGCTAACCAGAAAATCGCAGCACGAAAGCCAATTAAAAATTCAGCAGCCAAGGAAGTCTTTAAAGCAAAATAACGATATATAACGGTCTTTACATCCAAATCTTGGAAAAACAGGGATTTCACGTGGTGATCTAAATACCATCTCACTGATGACATCAGCAATCATAACTTCCCAGTGGTCAATGGGAATGTCATCATAGTAACCAGAATGCGTTTCCATAAAGAAGTCAACACCATGCCAAAACAAACATGGTGTGTTGGAATAATGTGAAAAATTGTATAACTTTCAAATGATAATTAAAAAAATGCATTAAAGATAAGTTTCAATTCTTTGGAGTAAAAAAAAAACATGAAACACATTTCTCTGTGGAAAAAACTACAGAAATCTACAAAAAAGTAAAGAAAAGAAGTCAGTCATAACTACTCCAATGCAAAAGAAGAGAGACAAAATGAACCATAATAACTGTAGCTCTGTAAGTTTTACTTCTTTTATTTAAAAAATCGGGAGTGGTCACCCATAGACTTCCTAGTATACTCAGATATGGGGATGGACATTTCAGGAGTAAACCACATTGTATATTATGTACATTAAAGAACCATCAACAACAAATCCAATTAATAATATATTGAACAATTATTATAAAAGTAAACCTGAATAAATCTGACTCTGCAGCTGCATGATAAAAAAAGTACCACTTTCAGTTAGCAGAAATAGCTTAAAGGTTGATAGAAATCTACATTTTGTACCTCATACTTGTATGCAAAATTTGGTTGACCTAAGCGTACTCAAGTTATCGTGTTTACATGCGCACACACAGACAGACACACACACATAATTCCAAAAATGGTATTTTCGGTCTCAGGGAGGTCTAAAACGTCAAGATTCTTCAAAATCGAAATTCTGGACAATTACAATACTTTCCCTATGAGAAAGTAAATCGGACTCAGGGACGTCTAAAATGTCGAGATTCATCAAAATCTCATGGTCAGATTTTATGATGATTACAATACTTTCCCTATACTTTGTATATGAGAAAGTAAAAATAGAGCAAATAGCGGGAGAATCGATTAGAAAAGTATTTTAAATTGACCACTACCATGAACTTAAAAGGAAAAGATTACAATCTTAAATTGGTAGATGAAAGAATATGTGAGACATAAAACATATTTATCAAATTCAAAAAGACTTTAATCTGGATTTTCATTGAAGATTAGTTATAAATCTAGTAGTGTCAGATATGTGTATTGCCAGGAATGCATAAATAATTCCTCATTTTTGTTTTTTTATATTTTTACCATTATATTGATGCTATCATTTTGTAAGTTTGCTTTCGTTGGCATCATCTTTTAGGAGCTTGAGGCTGTTGAAATGCTTTGTGTTGCTTGGCATGTGATGGACACAATATATAAGATCATATTTGTTACATTGTTATATGTACGATTGCTTTCTGTGTATTTTATTTTGCTTTGAATGTATTTCAACTCATTTACGTACCAGTTCTTTAACTGTTCTTATGTTCTCCGTTCTTTGTGGGTGGAGCCACCCTGGTATCACTGTTACTGGACCCTCTCATTAGCTGTAAAAGGCTGAGAAACTGGAGAGATCCTCTAGTGGTTCATTGATGTGTGGTTTTTTATTATTTTTTTTCAGATTGCTGGTTTTTGGCGCTTTTTGCTATTGTATCTCTTTTACTCTTTGGTGTTTTTTTGAACTTGCTTATCTTGGATTGTATTTTAGGCAACTCCTTTTGCTCTTTTGAGTCTTTTTTGTTAACAAATTAATTTTTATAAAGATTCTTTACTTTGGATTGTCTCTTCGAGCTGAAGTTTTCATGGTTTTCCTCCTTTTGTGTGGCATTGTGATATTTTTGAGACCTTTAAGAACATTTTGAACTTTAAATGCCATTTTCTCCATTTTGGGTCTAGGTAGGCTGAAGCCTTGCAGGTAGTTGTTGGGAACAAGCTTGTCTATGGTGACCCTCTTCTAGGTTGGCCAGTGCAGGTCCTGGTCTGCGTTTCGTGAAATTTTTGGAGGCCTCAAGTCCAGCTCACAACAATTATAAAAGTCACATCAAACAGCATCCAAACATTGTGAAAATATAAGGAAGACTAAGCAAAATACTTTTGCACATACATTTATTTTAGCTATTTATTATAACTTTGAAAAGAATCAACAATCCATGTTTAGTGTTGCTGATCTCTATTATCAGTGTACCAATCTATGACTGTCTGATTATCACTTTGAAACTATTTTAGAATAAACAAAAAAACAAGATCTCTGCTGGTCTAGTTGCAAGCTTGACCATGAGGACTTATATGGGAAGTTCTTATCGTTCATGACAGTATGTGATAAAATTCTTTTAATAAGAAGGAAGTAAAAAATGCAGATAAGAAGATAAATCTCATGTGGCATCATTGGCCACATGAAATTTGCTAATGACAATAAAAGAGACTGGGTAGCAAATACTGTAGAGATAGTAAAGGAATTCATTCTTGAACAACGGAGGTTGTTTGTGTTATGATTCTCTGTTCTTTTTAATCTTTCTTGGGTTTCCCTGAAGCTGCAATACTACTCTTGTTGTCATTGTGGGTATTTTAACACCCAAGGAATCAATTTCTTCAATCAGAATTTTGGTTAGGGCTTCAGTTTAGAAGTTTAATGTGTTTTACTGTTTTTTCTGAATGCGATGTCAATTTCCATTTGGATTTACCATGAAGCACTGGGGCCATACCACTTGGCATGTCACCAAAGTGTCAGTATAAAGATGAATCTAAAATAGTAACAAGTAGCTCAAGTTGGACTGCTTATTTTGAACTTTGATTACTAACATTTTACACAAAGCTCTTCCTTTTGTCTTTGATTTTTGGTTTAGGATTTGGCTTTGAGGTTTTCTCTTTTTCTAACTTTTGATTTTGATTCTTGCCCTGCCCTGATCCTCACTTTTAATTATTTGGATTGACAGCAAGTGCAATATGTAGGCTTAATCCGGCTCTCTATAATTCTCTATGACATGGAGTAATTGTGGGAAATACTGCTGCCTCACAGCGTCACGGTCCTCATTTTTGAATCCCACCTCAGAAACTCTCTTAACAGAGATTGAATGTTACACCAAGCCAAATTACTGTTTCAAGATATCTCAAAATTAATTGAAAAAAATTCAAGATATGTCACAATAAGTTACTTTCTATTTTAAGGTATCTGCAATACTCCTTGAGATATTGCAAATGGATTTCGAGATACCTAAAATCAGTCTTCAGATATCTCAGCTTCATCTTGCATGTATTTTAAAACATCTAAAATTAATTTTGAGATATATCTTATTCACATCTTCTGAATAGGAATTTGTGTCTATTTCAAGACAATCGTAACATCTATTTGAAATAAGTTAAAATGGACATGATGTTATTTTGAAATACCTGGAAATTCATTTAAGTATTTTAGCCTTATATTAGGTATCTGAAAATAATATTCAGATATCTTGAAATAACCTTTCTTTTTTAAAGATATATTGAAATAAAATTACAGATGCCTTGAAACACATATTAACAAATCTGTGCTTGTAGCAAAAACCCATTTTAAACTTTCAGGAAATCATTTTTAGATATCTAAAATGTGACTGAGAGTCAAGATATGTAAAAAGCTTTTTATGATATCCTAATTACATTTTGAGAGATCTTGAAATAATATCTAGACCATTTTGATATATGTATCTGTAATGCATTTTCAGTTATCTTAAAATAGTTTCCATGGTATTTTCAGATATCTCAAAAGCTAAGATACTGTATATGGCCACTTGTTTTGTTTATCAATGAAAGAGAACCTAGGAGGACAAAATGAAAGTCTTCACGAGAAAACAACTGGTGATCAAACTACCAAGTTATGTAGTTGAAGCAAAGACATCGACTCATTTGTTTTAAATGTCTGGATAAAATTTGGCACAAATTAACTACCAATTAAATTAATGGTTTATTGGAGCTGTAGTAGCAATTGTAATCAACAACAATAATCAGCAGGTTTCTCGTAAAATAAAAAGTCATAGGAAGACTATGATACCAACTAACAGTAAAAATAACAAAGCCCTTTAACACCACCCCACCCACAAAATTTGGCAGTTGAAAGAGTTAAAATGAAAATTTCCTCGAACAAAACCAAGGAGAGAAACAAAACCTTGACATCAGGCCTCGTACGAAGAATATCTTGGAAGAAAGAAGGAGAAAACAATACCAATTGCAGGAAATCTGGTTGCACAGAGGTTGCACTGGTACATACAATTCTGCAAAATATGAACCTGATGATCCATTTATCATTGCCACAGCAGATTGAAAGATGACGCTTTCCTAAATATCAGAGTTGGAGACATCAGAATTCCACCATGAAATTAAAGATGCACTTGCTGTTACTGTGCCTAAACAAAGCAGCCACTTCTGAATGGAAGATGAGAGGTTCAGTAAAAGAAAACTTTAGGGAAGATAATAAAATGAAAGATTATCAAGAGGAAATTAGCAAAATACATTCAAAATGTAGAAATTTGGGACAGAGCAAACAGATTGTGTTAGAGATTAATGTGCTTATACGAATATAAAATACTGGTGAAAAGAGATTTTCAGGAGTAGAGGGGGTTGTCAAGGGAAGGTCAGGTGAAATAATTGTTGGATAACACTTTGAATGTACACATTGGAGTCTATGTTGGTGGAGTTACTCACGTGTTATTGGGAGACAGGTGAAAGGCCTTAAGAATAGTACTACCACGCCATGCACTAACTCTCTTTCTCACTCTTCTGCAGATAATCTTGCTACGTCCCTGTGCCAGTTATGACGTCACTTTCTGGTACCAGCACCATGAATGATGTCACTTTTCAGTCTCGAAGACATCACTTCCAGTACTGGCACCAGTGATGACGTCACTTCGGTCCAGAAGACGTCACTTCCAGTCCTGGTCCCGATGACGTCACTACTTGTCTTGGGCTTTAAAGCCACCATCTTTTCATTTTACATACAGTTCTGTTTTGGACTCAAAGCTGTGAACATCACAACCAATTCAACCCATTTGCAGCCAAGGCACAATATACGGGTGGCTGCCCCAAACCTTTTGATGTCTGTGGTCTGCTTTTGTGACAGTGGATAAAAGGGAGACTTTGGTCTTAATATGTGGGATGTTGAGGGTGATGATCTTGTCAGTCAGTGAAGCAAAATATTGTAAGGAGCACGTCAGACTACTTGATAGTGAAAAGAAGTGGCTGAGGAATGTTAAAAAAAATGTAAGGGTGATTGAAGTTGCTTATGTACTTTTAGTATTGGTTGAGGAAGAATACATGTGTTAATGATAAATAGTTAGAAGAAGATGAAATATGGGAAACCTGAATGAGGAGGATGCATTGACTATGTGTTCATTAACTTTTAAATACATCTGGCATGCAGAATGCAAAATAATGGATGAAATTAGCTGTTTGGCAAAGGGACCACAGAAGTTGAAGGTGTGGCGATATACCTCATATGCAACGAAAACAACCAAGGAGAGGAAGTGTTTTAGAAAATGTTAAAAAATCAAGTCCAGCTGGTCAATGAAATAAATTACTACAAAAGCAGTGATGAAGGTACAGGAAGGCAAGGGGAACAATTTTTCAAGTATCCCAAACAACGAAAAGAGAATTTTTTTTTTTTGCAGCAGATGGCAAAAGAAAGATGGAATAAGCTGGAAGTGAATTGCTTGGAAAATGCTAAAGGAAACCTTATGATTAATTGTGATGCAATCAATAACACCTGGAAGAAATATATAGAAAACTTGCTGAAAGAAGAAATTAAAATGGATTATGATGTTACTTGTGCAGACTATGAAAGCACCATTCATCTATTGCTTTGACTACCTATTGCAAAAACTCGCAACTTCATTTAAGAATCTAGGGCAAGGCTGGCACCGGGTTTTAGGCAATCTACTACTTTGTGAAGCTCTGGATTTAGCTGGTTTGATCCAGGAATCTTCACTTAGGGAGCAATAGGACACTACTGAAGCAGACAAGATCCATACTATAACAAATATGATCAGTGAGTGAAAGGCAAACACAGTCTTAGTAAAAAGAAAAAGTTATGCTACATGAAGGATGCAAAGTACTGAGGCGAGTGGTAAGCAATGAGCCCATGCAAGGTGGCTTCACAGCTTCAAGTAGGTTAAAGCATTCATGTTTTCAGGAAGCCAGAAGTCACATGACTAATGATGAGTGATACAGGTTAAGTTTCAATTGTTGTACAGTTTTTGCGAAACTGACACTAAAAATCTATCTATCTATCTATCTATCTATCTATCTATCTATCTATCTATCTATCTATCTATCTATCTATCTATCTATCTATCTATCTATCTATCTATCTATCTAAAGCCTTGTTCACAATTCCATGTTCTTTTCCATGTGCTGCGTAACACGTCTGACCTGTAACACCCCTTTAAACTCAGTTCTTTGTGTGTCTCTTGTTCACATCACCGCAGTGTGTTTTTAAAAAAATTGACATACTGCATATTCTCCACATGAATATGTGCAAATTACTGGGTTTTCACTATATGGAAAGCCACCATTGCCATCTCCTCCCTGTTATGTAGCAATCATCTTATCCCAGTTTAGGAAATGCACACGTCCGTTGATTTTCTTTACTAGAGATCTTTATTGAAATACGAAATGATGGGCAGACGCACCCATGAGAAATAATTGCATGTAAACATTTGGAGATGGGAACTAAACACCTTTCTGCTTGTGTGATTATCATGAATTTCCCTGGAAATGAAACGTAATTTATTTCAGGATTTTTTTGCAGTTGGGTGTGAATAGTTTCATCCATCACTGTGCATGAATAATAATCATGGTTGGGTAAGACAGAAATGTATTATTTACAGGTTGTAAAGGTAAGGCAATCAACTAGAAAGTGAGCCTTTTTAAGGAGACAGTTACTTAGACGTAGTACTAGATAGCAGATTCAGGAAGAAGAAACAGTTTCATGTTTGACAAGGGAAATAAACCCAAAGTCCTTTGACATACAAATGCAGCAAAAGCATTGGAAGATGAGAAAGATGCTGCATTTGTTCAGTAGTCAAACAACACCACGGCATGCTTTTGGTTTGTGACAGCAGCTCTTATTTTAGCACTGACTTTTATTTCCAGAAACTTGCTAATGCTAATAAAATATTACAGCAATCATCATGAAGAACACCCTGTTTTTCAGAACTTTACAGTACTTAGCCTCTGAAAGTCAATCCGTACACCAATAGTAAAAAGGGCTATTCAAGGAATAAAGCCTTGGATGGGACATAAGTCTGTCATGGGGACTGTCATGCACTCACACAAACATGGACCCTCATAAACAAAGTCACTCACATTAAAGTTGGTCATTTAAGAGAGAAAGCGACAGAGAGAGTGGGCGTTCAGGATGAGAGTGTGGGGCTACACCTTTGAAGTGGGCAAGTTGATGGGTAGACATTGCCAGAAGCCATGCATAAGCAGGCCAAGAGTGGAATCGGAGGTTTGCTTTTTTGTGTTGACCTTTTTGTATGTCTCCCCCCAGTGGGCTCTCTTAAATATGCACAACAGTTTGATATTTTTGGCTTATTCTCTGCAAAGAAGGATGCTATGAGAGGTCCCCTCTATTTACAGAGCATATGGTATTAATAGACCACTGTAAACAGAAAGTGTGAACGTGGATGTCAGTTACTTCAAACTGCATATTTGGTATAATTTAATTGTTGAATCTACATGGATTGGATCCTAGTTTTTCTAAATATGGTCAAAGTAAAGATAATAAACATCATTTATAGAATATGTATTACCTCAAAGACATTTTAAGTCTACATTGAAATAATGACTTACCTTTTGGGTTCTTTCTTTGATAACTATAATCTCCTTATTATTTAACTCATCAACTAGTTAATGAATTCATTAATGGGTCTGATCAGTGGATCCTGTCAAAAAGAGATGGACTTCAGGTGGCAACATCGCATATATGTTACATTAGATTTCTTCAGATTTGTGGTCCCTGTTCCTTAGCAAATCACATTATGTACCTTTTAATGAGATTTCAACTACAGGTACTTCTGTCTCATTCTCTTCATAGGCACGCTGGGCAAGTGATGCTTCTGTTGAAATTCTGTTCCTGATGGTTTAGAATTAGTTTATTTATGGTGAAAATAGAAATACAGCAACAAAAAATAAATACACAAGTACATACTTGTGTCCATAAATACCCATGTCCCATTGCTGGTAAGTGGATTCAACAATGAATGTAAAGATACATAAATTTAATTTGATTTGGGGAAAGAGTACAGGCAGCTAAGAAAAGTAAGAAAAACAAAAAGTTTTCAGGATGCATACCATTTTTGAAGTTTACATATTGTACATTACAATCTTATGTTTTTCTCTGCTAAACATAACATCATTTTAACTGTGGCATATTTACGTGACATATTGTCCTCAACTACTTAGCAAATTACAGAATGTGTTAAACATGAAATGAATTGCACATGGGTAATCAGCTTGTAATGTTGCACGTCCCCTGTCCTTGGGTTCCTCTCAATGGCAAATGAGCCAAATCAGAGCGACAGAAACAACAGAAGTTAAGGTGAATTTGAAACAAGGTAGAAAAAAAAAGTTATACTCACTGGGTCTGCAAAGTACAATTGCAATGAAGCAAAACTCTTATTGACCACAAAACAGAATACATGTTGTCAGTATACCTTCCCAAAGCCAAAAAACAAAAAACTAAAATCCTATGTGGTCGCTATTTATGTTCCACCTGTCCTACCCCATTAACTAAGATCTCCTTAACCAATTATAATAATACTGTTTGAGAATTCTCTATTCCTTATAACACAGAATGACTAAGAATGATATTGCAGGACCCCAATCAGACTACTTAGCTAAGAATCTACTGGTTGTCTCCCTGCCACTGAGCGAGACACCAAAGGACACGGCTCATCATACTGGAGCAACGGTACCCTGTAGACTCATTTTCTGAGGTTGTATTCCATGAAGGAATGTTTGAGGAAATGTAATTCTAAAACAACTTGAAAAGCCAAACTACCATCAAAAAATATAAAGCAACCATAAAAAAGAATTGTATAAATAGAAAACCGTGGTAACCTGAAAGAGAAACTAACACATAGTCTGTTTGAGATTAGCCTGTAGTACTGTTAGGATAATCGAATGTGGTAGATAATCTATTTCTTAATAAATCCAAAAGACAAGAACTTTAACTCTCACCAAGTAACATAGCTGAATGAGCAGAGCTGCAAAACATGCATGTCATAAATAATAACATATTTTTTACAAGAAGGAGTTGCATTTTTCCAAAAGAGCGTATTATTATCTATGCCTGATATGAAGATGTCTTATTTTTACTACATCTGGCCTTGGTAGTGTGCTGTTTACTGATGTGGGGCATTTTCTTACTATCTCCATTGGTTTTGGTCATTAGAGTATTAAAAAGCTACTGCAAACGTGAGAACATAAGAAATTTGACAATCAAAAATAGACAACTCGGTCCATCCGACTCGATGGTTTAGCTAATCGTAGTACCCGAAACAGAACTTTGAGATGTTTGCAATTCCTTTTCAAAGAAGTGCATTTGAAAGCTTCTAGGCTTAAAGCAGTATTACAAATCTTCATGTATGGTAAGCAATAATTAATTGTTTTTTTAAAAACAATAACAAGACATATCGATAAATAAATGAGAAAAATGTATGGTTTTGACCGTATATAAACAGTAACTGCAACATGCTTTGATTTATACTGTAGAAATAATTAAAAAAAAACTCAGATGAAAATGTCTGGAAAAGCAAAATATATTTTTAAACTTTGTTCCATATTACTTTACCATACTTTATATTCTGTCATTATATAGATTTGTTTAATAGTTGCAGCATCCAGTTAAATTCATATCTTTTTCATTGCAAGCCATGTTAATTAATTGACACTATTTACTAAAAGGAACATTTTTAATTGATATTCTTTAACTTAACGCCTTAAGGAATATAAATGCTATATAAGTGGCACACGATAAGCCTAAATAGCATTAAGCTAGAAATGTTTTGTGTTTTCCTACCTAATGCTGTAGACGGAGTGCATCTTTGAAACAGAGATAATCCATTATTTAGTTACGTACAATCTGAAGGCTTGTGTGACAGATTTTTACTTATCAAAGCAAAAGAAATACTTTCAGATGGCTGAATATATTGTAATATTTTGCGCATTGTCAAGTCAATTGCAATTATATCATGATGATTTAATAAGAATATAAGTTTATTAAAATGCAATTAAACTTCCATACAGAAGTACACCCATACATTCAACAGTATATTCTGCATGTACAGCATTCACACGCATATAGAGGTGGAAAGGAAGAAAGAGAAACATATTTAAGATTAAATAATATTTTTACATAATATATATTCAATTATTTATCTTTCACGCAGTAAGCACACTCTGTCCTAAACAAGATCATGTTAGCATTTATAGTATATGTTTTGTTAGACTTCAGTGAAATCCACAAAACAGTATACACATATTTTGAAGTATTTGTCTGAGACACAAATATTAATTATAAAGGTATAATTTAACCAATCAAAGCATTGAGAAATCAACCCCATTGGTCCATTATCTGATTTTATTGGCTCATTATTTTATGTGAAGAAAACAGGTTATTTGAATTTTTATTTTTGCTCAGTGAATGCAACATATAACCATGCATGCTTTAGCATTCTAATAAATAAGAAAATATATCAAAAGCAAAATAGAATTTCCTGATGAAATCAAAAGACAGTTAACTTTATCCTAAAAGTCAATACGACGTGTGTAAGTGTAATCCAAATGTGAGCGTGTCATAAACAACTTGAAAATGTCTTTGCTTTTCTTCTATGTTTAATTGATTTACCGTAATTTTAACTAAAATTATCAATAATGGCAAAGAAAGTTTCTGCATTAAAAACCTACTGGAGTTTATGAGCAACCTTAATAAATTTCAAATAAAAAAAATCACATTTTTCTAAGACTCTGTGAAGTGCCTTGAGCATGGGAAAGGCTCTATATGAATAAAATGTATTATTATTATTATTATTATAGTGAAAGAAAAGTATTTTACATCTCTTAGAATTTTTTGCTGTTTGGTCTATTAACAGTTTGAACACAGCTGCTTTCATTAAATGTCAACTTAGGTAGAAAACAAATATGAAATGAAAGGAAATGGGGTAATACTTCACTAATGAAAAAATATATATATATATATACAGTATAATATATATATATATATATATATATATATATATATATATATATATATATATATACATACATACATACACACATACTGGCTTTCAAATTATTGACAGTAGGCATATTTAAAGGCATTTAGGCCTGTATATTATAAAAAAGAAATGTGTTACAAAACAGGTGTGAAAATGATCAGTGATAAAAATGATTTTATGTAAAAAAATTCTCAGAAAATATGATTGTGTCAAAAAGAAACCAGTTTTCACATTTAACACGACGATACATTTAAACTTCACGTTATTTGTAACGAGTTGGCTCTTCTGTTTTTCAGGAGAATCTATCAGGGGTTACCTGTCAAGTAAGCACTGACGTCTCAGAAACAGAAAACAGGGCTCAGTTTCCTCTCACCCTAAACAGTCGGAATATACAGACGTGAATATGAGGTGCAAAAAAATGACATCACTTATACTAATAATATCAGACATGATCCGGTGGACCTCCTGGTGATAGCGTGAAGTAAACTGACGGCTATCACCGCTGGACAAGAATACGTCAACAATGGCAGATCACAGCAAATGAAACGAAAACTGGTGAGTTTGGTAGCCTCCACTAATAAATGTTACTTTACTTCTTGAAAGTTTACTTTTAAAAGCGGATTACTTATAAAACCTAGCAAATTTGTTTCTAACTTCAGCAGGTACCTCCTGCATAAGCTGGTCAGCATTTTTTATAAAGTTATCAAATATTGAACTGTGTATATATTTATAATATGCACAACAATTAAAAGTTAAAGAAAAACATCTATGTACTCTTTGCGCAATTTGCATGATCTTTACCTTTAATAATCATGATCTGTGGAATTGAAGGAATTCTGACCAATACCAGGCTGATTTCTTTCACGCTAATTATTAGCAGAACTCTTGCAATAATAAACAACACCTTAATTTGGACGAGTATGAAACTTTGTGAAGAATAATCATTTTAGCTGAGTGTGTTTGCGCTCAGTTTTAAGAAGAAAACTTAGAAAATAACAAGAAAAGGCAGCATCTGGCAAAGATAGATAGATAGATAGATAGATAGATAGATAGATAGATAGATAGATAGATAGATAGATAGATAGATAGATAGATAGATAGATAGAACAGACGTCATTACAGAGTATCCATACCTACAGAGACACACTGATAATCTTTAAGAAAACGTTTCAGCAAAGACACCATCCAGTAACTACGACTATTATCCATGTGTGCCGTAAATAAATTTGCTCGCTAATGCTCCTCTTGCGGATCAGACGTTTATATCTCGTGGTATGGGTGCTACATTTTTTGTTTTTTTCCCGTTCCTTATTCACGGATGTTCATAAATATACAGCATGGCTTATTAGGTAATTTTCAATCAACTATGTTAAAGGGTGCAAAATACATGTAATGTACGATGTCTTTCAAGAGTACTACAGTGATTTATGAAGTGCACGACAAAAGGAAATCAATAATTGTTAATGTCCCATGCAAAAAATGCACCAACTAAAAAACACAGGTTTATACCAACCAGCGCCGATCAAGCCTTATTCTGCAAGCAACAAGTGATGTGTTAAAATGGAATAAAGCTCACAATTCATGCCGTTGACATGTTGAGACATTGTAACCGTATAAAGCAAGCAAAATATAATAAGGATTTATGCTTTTTACGAATAATAATAATCAACAAAGACACGATATATTTATATTAAAATGCAATTTGATATATTTGTAATAATGCTTTCAAAGTGAAAAATGCACTTGTTTGCCTTTTAATAAAAATTATTTTTATTTCCAACATATTATACACAAATAGCTTCATTATATTCGCACATTGAATACAGACACGACTTAATATAACAAGTAACATTTGCGTCAATGCAAAACAATAGGAGAAAAGCATGTTTAATTCCACTTGAGATTGACATATCGAAAGTAAAGTGCTTCCTCTAAATCCTTCAGTTTCAGTAGTTAAAAGTACAATACTAATGTACTGAGCTCTGCATTTTCCTCCAGATTACCAGTAAGGTCACGTCCTTCACTAGAGTGGTCCCAGAGTGGTCGCGCTTCTCTCGGCGTCCTGTCCACTCATCGCTGACTGCCCCACAAAGTTTCAATGAATGACAAACCGAACTGGCCTTTCAAGCGAATGACCAGCGTCCCGGCTGGGCCGCCGTACCTAGACAGTGGAAATTATAGCAGACGTCTGTGCAATATTCAGTTCACCATTGTATAAATGCTGAATTTTCGTATTCTTTTTCAACATTTCTCTTCGGTTTCCTCGTCTACATTTACAGATTCATTTGAACAAAAAAAATTCTTTTTAATCGTAGCCTATGGATTTTTAGTGACATTACTTTTATATTTGAAACTGCAAAAAATATATCCTAAACCTGTCTAAATTTAGAACATTAAACTACTTTATTAAAAAGTTTACCATATGCAGATATAAGAATAAAAGACACTTTTCCCAACAGTAGCGAAAGGATTTTACTTGTTCCTCCAAGCAGAATTACTAATATCTTTATTTTCTTTTTTTTAATAAAAATTTCTTCCAGTGCCAAATATAAGATAATGAAGAAGTTGTATCATTAAGTAATACATGATGCAAGAACGACAATTATATAAAAAATAAAATAAAATCACTAAACCAGAAATAACGCAGTACAGATCTCCCACTTTGTATGCGGCCACAGGCTTTAAATACGAGGAGTGTAAGCACTTTCTGAAACACCACATTGGGCCCGTAAGCGAATCCCCATACTGAGGTAATACTGAGCCTCTGCCGGGTGCCGCCGACCACCAGCACTTCTTTAATGCACTAGGGCGGGCAGCAGCGGTCCGTTTTTGCCGTCCACCGAGTCCGAGAGAGTCTGCTCAAGCAGCGCAACGGACGTGGTGGACGCGCAGATTTGCGCCGCGCTGCTTGTAAGTGCCGGTACAGTGTGAGCCAAAGACGGCGTGGGTTTTATTGGCACAGGGACAGCTGGCATAGCTTGGCTGCTGGGATGGCAGAGCGTCTTCATGGGAACACCGAAAGACCCGTAATCGGCAGAAATTGGCATCGGAGCCATGGAGTCGAGCATCCCAACATGTGGCCACATGCTATTGACCATGTTGCTAAGATGACTTGGCACTGGGTACCCGAGGTGATGCATCACCGAAGCTATTGGCAGGCCGCTGGCCATCATGCCCTTGTAATCTCTTCCAATTATGTTCTCGATGGCAAACGGGTGCTTGAATCCTGTGGATTGAGCTCCGTTAAGGCTGTAGGTCTGAAAGTGGGGCAGCCTCCCCACACCAGTGGCAGGCTCTGGTGGGCCGATTGATATCTTAGCTGGGTGGTGCTGATGGTGAAAGTAATGAAGCATCTGTGAGTTTTTAGATGTCAAGTGCTCAGATCTTAAAAGTTTAAACCGTTTCCGCCTACGTAAAAAGCTGCCGTTTTCAAACATATCTCCGCAGTCTGGGTGCAGCGCCCAGAAACTGCCCTTCCCGGGCTGATCTGGTCTTCTCGGAATCTTAATGAAGCAGTCGTTGAAAGAGAGATTGTGTCTCAAAGAGTTTTGCCATCTTTGCGTATTCTCCCTGTAGTACGGAAACCTATCCATGATAAATTTGTAAATGTCACTCAGCGGGAGCATCTTTTCCTGGGAACTTTGGATGGCCATGGCAGTAAGAGATATGTAGGAGTAAGGAGGTTTCTGGTCACTGTAGGAGTTCTTTCCAGGCCGAGGCATTCTGGTCTTAAAGCTGTGGTCCTCAGACACCTACAGCTCTTGCTGATAGGCACGGCACAACATAAGAATTACTTTTGAAAACTGACCTCTTCTCCAGAAAGACGATCCAGGGCTCCAAGCGCCGGAGGTTAGTCTCTAAATGTATGAGTATTTTTGAGTACAGTGAGTGTTAAGAGAAGAACAATATTCGGTTATACCTTTAGCCGTTCTAAATATTCCTCGGTCCCGAAAGTAGCAATGTCCACACTTCAGTGATCACCGAAGTACTGCAAACAACTTTCCAATTAAAATGATTTAAAGAGGATCTTAGGAGTGCCGAAAAGTTTCACTCCAAAGATTCTCGCAGACAGATTAAAATATAGCAGTCCACAGTAATGCCAACGCAAATCCAAGATTTTCCGAACGAGTAAACGCGAGGCTTCTTAAAAGCGGAACCGAAGAAGTAAGTTGGAGTTAATCAACCAGTTCAAATCGCAGGAAAGAAGGCAGCTCACGTTTCGTCGGTGGCAAACGCTTGTTTCATGTGCGCTCTGTTGCTTAAGCAGCCGCGTTTTGTAATGATCACAGAGATGCTGAGACCCCTGCAGGTCCCTCTTTATTATCACATGACAATCGCTCTGGGACAATTCAAGGGAAAAGGGGGTCTCTAATGTTGTCTTATTTGCACCTACTTAGGAAATAATCGGGCCAATAGAAATCGAGCAGCGAAAATGAACACAGAGTCGGGTTGGATCTGCAACCTTGGGGGCAAAGGTATGCAGCAATGGCCACACACGGCAGTGCCTATCTATCTATCTATCTATCTATCGCACACACACACATACACACACACTGAGCTTACTGTCAACATGGGGACTATTGGTAATTTATCAAGAATGAGCGGTATAATCAACATGAAAATTGTTTTCAAATGAAAGTAAGCAAACCTGGGCGTTAGGGTTTCCGAAAGACTAAATTAGAATAAGTGATTTTAAGTGAAGCTATGTCAGGTCATTCCCAGATTGAGCGTTACGTGTACGCGCGATAAGCAAGTTTGGGATGTAAAACTTGAAAAATGCGCACCAACAACAATCACATACACTGCAGGGCTTGAAAATGCACCGATTTTAAATGCACACCATCGTATTATTATTATTATTATTAATAATAATAATAATAATAATAATAATAATAATAAATATCAGTGTTTTCGACCGTAGATACATAAACATGCGGTACAAAAGATAAAAACAATCAAAAGGATGGATAAATATGTTTGAAAACCTGTGGTTTATGTGCAAACAGCATTCATGCCACACTTCATTTTAGTTTAACGCCCAACTCACACCTTATTGATTTAAAAATATCAACTATAAAATTCTTGAATCATGGTGCTTGTTAAGTTTATCTTCACGCGACCATTTTAAGAACCTTAGATATTAAGGAGTTTTAAGTTAATCTGCAAACGTTAGGCAAAAATAATTTAATCAAAGCTTTCCAGTTTTAAAATTTTTAAAAACTACTATTTGTAAATTTTACGGCTTACAAAACAAATGAAATTATGTGGTTACAAGTTTGGTTTTAGCACCTCGAAGTAATTGTTACCTTTCCTTAAGAAGATAGTTTAACAGCATCACTACACCAATATTACTTAAAAACAACAACAACAATAATAGTAGGTTAGTTATTATTAATTTCGGAGTTAATTATACGCCACCGTTTACTTAAAGCAATTACCAAAATGTTTAATATTTAGAGACCGGTATTAAAACATAGCTTTTGAAACATTTTTTAATTCCATTGGTTTTTTTTTTGGAAAAAAATTAAAAAGGCGGATCAATTGGCAGATCTTGGGTTCAGTTGGATTGAGAGCTTATGTGTTAATATCGCAGCGCTTTTAATATCCAACAGTTATTCGAAAGGAGACTTTAGCTTCTTAAAATCGGTAACTGTTTTAAAAATACAAGTTAATGACGAACTAAATCTTTTGCAACTGCACAAAATCAGCAAATACATGTTATATACGTAGACATTAATATAATGTGATATGTATATATATATATATATATATATATATATATATATATATATATATATATATATATATATATATATATATATATATAATTAAATTAAAGGGGCGCAGGGGATCAAACTCCGTCCCAGCTTTTTTATTACATATATTCCATAATTTCATACAAGCTGTCAGGTGATTAGATAGATAGATAGATAGATAGATAGATAGATAGATAGATAGATAGATAGATAGATAGATAGATAGATAGATAATGTAAGGCACTATATTGCATATTTTTACAGTATTTTTCATTGCCATATATTTTTATCTATCTATCTATCTATCTATCTATCTATCTATCTATCTATCTATCTATCTCTGTCCGTCTGACTGACTTCAGATTTACTGAATAAAAGCTTATTCATGTGAAACTCATATTAAACTTCATGTCGTTTTTTTTTGTTTTCAAATCAAACTGTAAAATACAGAAGCATGTCTTTAACTGAGCCATTCTGTTAATATATCCTTCCTTGCAGGTAACGCTGTTCTCCGCAGTTACATTCCAATTGGTGACGTCACTTCTCCGTCCGCTTGATTTTCGAGCAATGAAAGGTGAATTAATGGATGTCCACTTCTACTCGCATTCAGTTTGTTGATTAATCTTTTTTGTAACGTAAGCTTGTTTCTTAATTAATAAATGTTTTGCTCCAGAAATAAAACCCGACTGGTCAATGACAGTACAGTAATTTGTAAATCCATGCATTTAGATGCAAAACAGAAACAGATTTTAGTTTCAAACTGGTACAGGCTTGTCATAACGTTATGTAATGTGTTTAAAAAAATATCGCAAGTGTTTAGCTGTTTAAGGATGGTAGGGTCTGGAAACCTATTGTTGTTTTGCTATTAAATGGGCCGTCTTAAAGTTAAGACTTTTATGCAGTTCCCTACAGTTGGCCTGGCTAGTAATTGGGAATTTTGTCCACGTATTTTATTCAATGTCATATATATTTTGGTAAAGTTTAAAATATATTTAATTTAATTTTTAAAAATTAATTTTCTTATTAAACGCCAGTCATTTGAAAAAATGAATTATAAATGAAAGTAAACTACATTTTAACTCCTAATGATATATCATGAAAAACATCACCAAATCGATGTAAAGAAATTCACGCAAAAATATTTCCTTTTGAATCTTCCAAGATGAAAAGAGCTCTTTGGCTTGATCTTCTTCTGCGCTTTAAATGCAGCACTGCTGCTAATTTGTAAGCGTCCGTATGGAGCGCTTCAGAGTTGGGGTCATTTTCTTAAGACCGCTCTACCCTCCTATTATCTGAAGCTGTTGGGATGCCGTTTTTATTTTTATCTTCATTAAGTGATCGTTCTTAGCAGCACTGTAACGGAGTGTTTTTATGTCTGACGCTGAAAGATAGAGAGGCACGTTTAGGCTCCGATCAGCACAGCCTACTCACTGAGGATACTAATGAGCGACATTTAATATGAAATGATTAAGAAATTAGAGTATGCCGTTACCGTGACAAATACGCAAAGAACATTCGTAAAAACAACAAACTAAAAGAAAGTCACACACCTTTAGGCAGAAGCACGTGGGCACACACACGTCTGTTTCTGTGAGTTTATTACAGCGCTGTGGCTTTTCCTATGCTGAGATTAATACTGTTTTGCTGGTAAACTGCCTAGTGTGCGGTTTCCCACACAACTTTCAGTTAATTGCCGAAAAAAAAGTCTCATTATAGACAAGCTGCTGTCTGCTTAAATAGCTTTGTGATTCCTTAAAGGACTTGGAAAAAAAAGCAAACTTTGGGCATCTCCTGGTTGTTGAAGAGTGAATAACAAAAGAAGAGCAGCCAGGTGTCATGGTACAACTCCTGACAGCAACTGTCTTCTTTCTCATCCAGGCTGGGCTGGAATACATTACATTAATTAAGTCTTTGGTGATTTAGCATCCTTAGAGAAAAGTCCAACAATGTAATTAAGAGCGAACTGGCTATATTAGTTATGAATATTCAAAACAGTGTCAATTAATTAGCCAACAGATCTAGCTCATTATGCCTCTGAAGCACCAAAGTCCTTGCAGACTTACTTTAAGGGTCAGTGGGTGAGCAGGAAGGAATATTAAGAGGGTCCAAACGATCTTTGTATTGCTCTTAAATATTTTCTAATGATTCCCATTTGTAACCTTTGGTGACAACGAAGTGACGTTTTCTTAAATAACAAAACATAGTTTGTTTCTTACAAATACAGTTTGTTTGTGAGAGGGGGTGTTATTGGTTTATTTATGTATTACTCTTCATATTAGAGATGCATCTTAAAGGTACCATGAGGCTAATTCAGGTCTGTGCTGTATATCCTTTCAGACAAGTTAGACAAATATTAAATCTGCTCTCACAAAGGGAGCTGTTAAATAGATAGTGAGCTGATATGCATAAAAAATTAATTAGGTAGTTTTCTCAGCATCAAACTCCTGGACAAATAACTACTTGTAAAGTACACCTTCTGGGCATATTGAACATATGCTGGAATTATCCTTAATTGACTAATTACATAAATTACTCATTAATTTTACAGCACATCAATTATAAAAGATATATCAATTAATTTTGCATACATTAAGCCCCCCCACCCCACCACCACACACGCGCACATATACACACACTCTCCATTCTCCAGCTACCACCCCTCCTCCCCATTCACAAAAAAAAAAGAAAAGAAAAGAAAAAACAAAAGCCCTGGCGAAACAAACATTCAGAAAAGGTACAGAATAACATTTGTACTTGCATATTTTGCCATAATAATTGGTTTTGCTCTTGGCGAACATTTTTTTCTTCTCCTTGCAATAATAATAAAAAATTGCCGACAATTCTAATTGTCCTAAAAATTCTAATTGTCCTAAAGACCACTTACGATGTGATCATGCGTGCAGTGGGGCTGAACAGACCATTTAAATCAATTAGAATTGTTCTGATGGAAAATGAGGGCTCGGCAGTGACAAAGCACACAGACAGCACTGAACACAAATGATTTAACATCCACATTAAATCCCCGACTGGATAAGCTTGTCTTATTTTCGGACGCAGCAGGGTGCGTATATACAAACTAAACTGAACTGATTTTTTTTTCTGCCGAAATTTTGGATTTAGCAGTATTATCTTCCATTGACTCGTGGAAATCCATAAATCTTTATACAAAAATACGGCGCAGATTTAGTTTGATCATTTTTCATTACTTTATTCTGATTATCATTCCATCAAATATTTTACTTTTTCTGAGCGCCTTATTCAAAATCCTCCTCCGCCCCATCAGAGACGGTCACTGTGCGCTCTTTCTGTATTTTTACCTTTCAATACTGTGTGTTACTGACTTGTATTTTCTCATCCCTCATAATGTCAGCTTCACCTTTCGGGGACTCTCCAATTTATTTACTCGTGCCTCGTTTTCAAGATCTCCGTTTGGAAAACGACCCTCGTTTGGATGCTGAAATTCTGCAAAATGACTCACAGTAATACTACTACTGTTTGAGGCACCTTTTAAGAAGCAACTCTGCGGATCACCTAGCGCTTCACACAACTGGGCTCTCGCGTTGGCACACACGCAACAAGTCGTTGAGCCGATCGCGCCAGTCCGGTGTGCTCGTCATATGACATCGGCACGTGGCTCGCGCATCACGACAGTACGGCAGGACTGCTCAATGACAAGTTCACTTTTCGAACCATGACATTTAGCTGGGCCAGTCATTTTCAGTGGCCAGTATGCAGCAGGTAATATCACATTTTAAACCAACACAAATGAATGTATTGAAAAAAATGTAATGTTTATTCATTGTTTACCTTTTAAATTTGGTCATATCTGACACAGGCACGTCAAAAAGTGCATGCAAAACAATACAAAATTATAACTGAACAGAAACGGAGGTAGTAGCAATACTTTTTTTAAACTTTTGAAATAAAAAAATAACTATTTTGGTCATATCTGACCAGGCACATCTTAAACTGCATAAAATAGTACGCGGCATTAGCATTAACATTTGTTTTCCTTTTGGAAAAAAAAACAACATTTTGCTAACATCTGACCCAGGCACATCTCATGGTGCACAAAATCAGAATCAAGTGCACATAATTAGCAATAACGTTTATTTACCTTTTGAAATAAAGTAAATATTACGCTCATATGGCACATCACAATAAAAATAATCTATCAATGCTATAAAGCTGTCGGTGCACAACAAATGTAACAGTGGCTAACACACATGAATATAACATCTGCTCACATTGAGAGAACGTAGGTTCATTTTAAATCACCAGAGGTGTGATTAGAGGTGTCTTTATCTTCTAAACAAAAAGATGCACAAGTCGCGTTTGGATCAAGTTTGAGGTACAGTGAAGGTACATAGAGGCAGAGAGTCCTAGATCTACTTTTTATTTATTTGGTGAAAAAAAACATAACGTTTACAACTTGAAACTGACAAATCGTCAATTATCATGATAATTCTTTACATTTATATAATGCTTTACTCACTACTCAAAGTGCTTTGCAAGATCCACGCGGGGTGGATCCGGGACGCGACCCCACAAGCCCTTTACTATCAGGGAGCAGTGCTACCATTACGCAACATTACTGCATTAATATTATCCTTCATACAGTACTTAAAAAGTTACACAGAATTTTCAAAGTCGAAGGATATTAGCACCTGGTTAATAACAAGCTCTAAATTCTACAAAAAAGTTAGTCCTGCAAAGCAATCAATTCTTACTTAATTTCATTGCATTTTAAAGAAAATTCCAAACTTTTTGCATGTTTTCATGAAATGCTGTCTTCCTAATTCGCTCTTTTCTTTGAGTGTCAATGGCTGATCGTCGTCCTCGTTAACAGCCATGAATCCGCCGTGTGGAAGGGTGTGAGTGGGGGGCCAACCAACTGTATGATGAGAAGTGCGCTGACCGTCAGTAATGAGACTTTCATTGGAGTAGCAATTACATTCATTTGTGAAAACCCACGGTCGCACTCACTTGATGAATCTGGAATACAGATAAGACTCCGCACACAATTGATTATAGAATCATAAGATATGTAGTCGATAACACGACCAGCTCTTGCACCCGAGGTGCCGTTCCGTCACAAAAAAAGTCACAGACGACTACCACCACTTCTAGACACACAACAACGCATTGCATTGTGGGTTGAATGTTGCTAGGCTACACGGAGTTTGCACGGTCTGTACTAAAGTAAGAATTTATGTAGGAATTGAAATGTGTTGCACTCTGCGTTTCTGGTGGGAAAGCGGGCTGGGCCAGTCAACTTCTGCCCCGCATGTGGCCCGCAGGCCGCCATTTGAATAGACCGGCATTATACGATTTGATGGAGGGCCTAAAACACTTGCAAAATAAATCTTACATAGATCAGCTAATCGGCATTTCAGGCGCTATTGTTCTACCGCCGAGTTTAAGAAGCTTTATAATAACGCGTTTTTCTTTCCTGTTACTTTTCCAATATACTACAAGTAGAAACGAGCGATCGGCTCCAGCTGGCTCAAAGCATAGATGGCGTATCTGTAGTCTATGCAGTGGCATTGCCAGAAACAAATTATTTTCATTTTTTTTCATCTGTCTAAGTACAATTGAACTAATGTTGGCACAACACCCATTTCCGGAATACTAGGATTCTGTTACGTTTGTTTTAAGGAAGCTTTAACGCAAACTAACGTTACTTTAAAGATGCCATGTCCAATCACACACACTTTACTGAATGTTTGTATCAATAGCCAATTAAAGGTAAGTGTTCATGGTTTGACTAACTTAATTTTTAAACCATTTTCAGCACTTGTTTATATTCTGTAGCTGTTACAATGCCAGGCAATCCAAAATCATTCAGTTGTATGATTTTTGTCAGACTGGTAGTTAAAAGACTAAAGTTAATATACAGGAATTTTTTCTTGTGAGGTTGTAGGAATTCGGAACAAAACTAAATAAGTGGACGGGGAAGGGGACCTATTAAGAAAGCTGATTTTTTAATGTATTTTATTATGGCGGTGGAGTTAATTGTTGGACATGTGAATAAGTATTTCATTGTACTTTGTACATGGAACATTACTGGCACTACTGCATATACACTCTGAACAATAATTGTTCTTTAACATCACTTTAATGGACAGTGTGATTCCTCATCTCTCTTAAAAATAAAGGTGCCTCTTCTGAGCAATGCCATAGAGGTCCATATTTGTTTCCCAGTGGAACATACTGATTAGTTTATTTAGATCTTAGGTTGTAATCATGAACAAATTATAACAGACTAGACGAAGAGCCCGTTTCGACAACGTAAGATGAAACGGGCACGAGTTTGTGTCAGCAGTGTATAAAGAACAAATGATAAGTAACGAAGAAGTTATTTTGTAATGATTGTAGTCCGCTTTACTCATTATTGTACAGGCTTGTACTGTTAGTTGATGAATTGTCCAGGCCTATAGTATAATATTGAAGGATGAATGTTCCAGTACAATATGGAATAGTAATAAGTATAAGCACCACAAACCTGATATAGGTGTATTGAATGAATGCATAATTGAATCAGAATGCGTAATTAGGCCTCAAGCTGTAGTCGAAATCACCTTTCAGGCCTCTAGAGCTTTAATCGAAGATGCCTTTCTCTTTGAATTTTTGCGGCTGTAAATCCGCCGCCTGCTGCGATGTTGGGGTTGGATGTCGGTCTCGTAAGGTTTTTCGGGCAGCTGCGCAGAAGGCGACTGCGCATTCGGCTTCGGATATGCGCAGAAGGCGACTGCTCATTCGGTTTCGGACGGACGTGAGTGAGTGAGTGAGGAGGCAGGCGAATTATGTATTAAGATTTGTGAAACACCAATGGGTTTCTGATTTTGAAAGAACTTTTGCTGAATACAACAACACAGGCTAAATTCAAAATTTCCCAGTCTGTTAGTATTAGTTTTTGGTTGCCTACTATCCAATATTTATTTTATTTTTGTCCCCTTTTTAGGATCCTTTTGAAAGCCTGAAGAATTTTCTAAGCAAAGAATCCTTATTAGGATGAAACGGTTCTTTGTCAAGCAACGGCTAGAGAAGGAATCACAAAAAACAATAAAGTGCCATTAAGGAACTAATTTTTGATCCATTTCTTTGCAGACAACCAGTGTATATATACTGCATACACACACACATGCATTATATTTCCAAGGTTTTGTGTTTGTGGACACCTGACCATCACTCCTGTACGAGTTTGTGAGACATATCTTTCTTTCTAAAACCATTGACAACCATTGACATTAACATGGAGTTGACCAATTCTTTGCAGTTGTAACAGACTCCACTCTTCTGGGGAGGCTTTCCACAAGTTTCTGGAATTGGAATAGAAGACCTAACTTGCCATCAGTGTTCCAATACATCCCAGAGTTGTTCAGTAGGGTCGAGGACAGCGCCCGGTACAGGCCACTTCAGTTCCTTCTTGTCTTCATGGACCTGGCTTTGTGCACATGGACACTGTCATACTGGAACAGAAAAGGACCTTTTCCAAACTGTTACCACAAAATTGGAAGCACACAATTGCCTAAAATGTCTTTTTATGCTATAGCATTCACTGTACCATTCTCTGAATCCAAGGGGTCTAGCCCAAACCCTGAAAACCAGCCCCACACCCCTATTCCTCCTCCACCAAACTTTACAGTAGAAACTTTGCAGTCTGGATGGTGGTGTCTTGGCATTTTCCAAACCCAGATTCATCCATCAGGCTGCCAGTTGATGGATGAATCGCTCCACAGGACACATTTCCACTACTCCAGAATCCAATGATGACGTACTTTACAGCACTCCAGCAGATGTTTGGCATTGCATGTAGTATTGTTAGGATTGTGTACAGGTGCTTGGCAATGAAACCCACTTCATGAAGCTCCCAATGCATAGTTCTTCTACTGATATTGCTTCTGGAGGTGGTTTGGAACTCTGTTGTGAGTGATGCAACAGAAGATAGGTGATTTTTATGAGCTGTGTGCTTCAGCACTTTGGTGGCCCTGCTCTGTGAGTCTGTGTGGTCTTACCACTTTGTGGCTGAGCTGTTGTTGCTCCTAGATGCTTCCACTTCACAATAATAACATTAACAGTTGACTGGGGCAGATGTAGCAGAGCAGACGTTTCACATGCAGAATTGTGTCAAAGGTGGCATCCTATGACAGGGACACTTCTAAAGTCACTGAGCTCTTCAGTAGGACCCATACTGCTGCCAGTGTTTATAAATGGAGATTGCATGACTGTGTGCTTGATTTTATGCTTCTGTTAACAATGGGTGCGACTGAAGAACCTGAACTCAATAATTTGAAGGGTTATCTATAAAGTTTGGGCCATGTAGTGTATATTGAATTATATGAGGGGATATTCTAGCAGGGTGCAAAGAGCTCTTCACAGACTATACAGGACCAAGTGTTTGATTTGCTGCAGCCTGATAAGAAAGAAGGGAAGTGCAGCTTTGCAATCAAGTGGATTTAAGAAAGAGAGAGAAGACATTCATAGAAAGGAATTAGTTTGTGCCTACAGTGGGAATTATCTCAGCTATGATGAATGTGATGGCATTTGCAGATACCATAATACTAACAGTACTCATGTTGGGAAAAATGTAAGGCTAGCAGTGTCTTGATCTTGTAGTTGTAGTTTAGTTGTTTGGAGTCATTCCTTGGCCTTTAAAATATAATAGATTATTTTGGGGAGTTTGGGAGGCAAATGGAACACAATGGGTACATTTATTTTTTGTGTAGATATGGTCTCAGTAACATTTAAAAGTAAATACATTTTGCTGCGGCACCATTGTGATTGTGATGTGGGCACGCCATTTTGGTCTGGCTGCCAAACAGATGCTAGACAAGTTCAAATGGAAGTTTTCAGAGTGTGTACACCATGTGAAGGGTGTAAAGGTCAGCATCATGTACTTCCTGGTTTGTGCACAATAAAGACTAAACTAGCTTTCTCATTAGCGTTTCAGATTTTTGGCAATTAATTATTTTGTCAATTAGCTACAATTTTTGTCCTTGGTTATATGTAATTATTTGAGATTTTGACTCCTCTGCTATGTTCTTACCACAGGGTAAGCTCCCCTTGCTTGCCCCACCAATACACCTCTTCCAACAGGAACCTGAGCTTTTTCCTTGATGGTCACCCATCCAAGTACTGGCCGGGCCCGAACATACGTAGCTTTAGGTGGATGACCTCTTCTGAGGTGCATGTGGTATGGCTGCTGGACTAAATACTACATATAAACACTGCAAGGTTCCTTTGCTGTATACTGTTAGAAACAATAGCACTGGAAATGACTTTGGGATGACATTATTTACATGAAAGGAAACAATTTTTTATTTTACAGTAAGTTTCTTGCAGTGCAGTACAATGCACAGGAATCAAAAACTGAGAAAAAAATGAAAAATTACACAGCACTGTATTGTATAATTCTGAATATATCAATAGGCGTAAAACAAAATGATGTACTGTTACATGCACTATATAGTACATGTCACAAAGTAAAGATGCTATACTGTGGACTCATTCCACATCACTGGATATCCTGTCACTCCCATCTGTCTGGCCACAGGTTTTCACGAACCTCAAACTGGATCAATGGACAAATCTTCTATTGTGTTGTAGCCTTCCTCTGCAAACCTCTGCTGTGATGTCTTCGAAGGTAGCAATCTTTGCAACATGCAAGTAACTTGAATGTGAGGTTGATAATTGTACTCTGTTCACCTCCACTCAGAAAAAATGTATTCTATCAGATTCAGGAATGGAGAATAAATGGTACTCCATCTGCATCCTTTGGTGGACATCAAACCATTGCCTTATGACATTTGATCGGTGGAAGCCGACATCATCCCACATGAAAACATAATGTCATAATGGTTGTTCTGATATGTTAGACACTCCCCTTAAAAAGTGAAATTCAAGATTCACCTGATGAACAACTTATCCATTCACTGTAAATGACCATTATAACCATACAATGTGTGAAATGTATGCTTCACATAATTTGACAAATGAATGAACCTTCTCACATGTGCTGAGTTACTCGATGAATAGACACTTAAATGTCATTGTAAGACTGTTCTACTGAGGAAGAATTTAATCAATTTTGATCAACATAACTTACACAAATGATAACTGTACCAATTCAAAGAATTATACTTAGTTAATTGGATAAATTTACTAAATTGTTTGCTATTTTGAGAAATGATATTCTGCTGTGAGCAAGTGACTGAACGGTGTGGAGGTTTTTACATATAGTTTTGAGAACCGTAGTTGTCATTCAAGAATTGGTTCAGAGCAATTGAGAAAAAAACTCTAATAAAATTCCAGTACATCTCCTGAATCAATTTTTATTTAAATACTCCTGACATCTGGCTGAGTGTGTACAGTTTTTTATATATATATATATTTTTTTATATTTTAATTTATTAAAATAAAAAAAAAACATTCCATACATGCAAGTCAAGTTTAACAAAACTGGTTTGAAACAAATCGACCCCCACCCATGAGAAAGAGAGCTAGGTCAGCAGAATAGCACTATAATAATAATAGTAAAAATATGTAAATAAGTAAAGATAGATAGAATAGAAAAAGAGGGGAGAGAATTCATTTCCTAAATGCTTATTCTAAAATATTAATAAATAGACCCTACCATGTTTTGAAAAAGTTTTGTACAGATCCTCTAAGTGAGAATTAGATTTTTTCCAATTTTAGATAATATATAACATCAGTTACCCACTGACTTAAAAGAGGTGAGTTAGGATTCTTCCATTTGAGCAAGATAAGTATATGTGCCAATAGTGTAATAAAGGCAATTACAGTTTATTTGTTTATTCTTCTCCACTTTAAGCCCACCTGGGAGTCCACCAAACACAGCTGTTAGTGGATTAAGAGGGATTGTGACACCAAGGCTGTCTGAAAGGCATTTAAAAATTTTGGTCCAAAATGATGTTAATTTGGTGCAGGCCCCAAAATATGTGACCCAGTGAGGCTGGAACTTGATTGCAATGTTCGCAGGTTGGATCTTGTCCGGGAAACATTTTGGACAATTTTAAATGAGAGAGATGCACTCGGTATATAATTCTAAGTTAAATAATTGTATGCTTTGCGCATTTTGAGGTGTTTCCTGTATCTTTTAAAAATGGAAAGTTACTGTTTGTCGTTCATCTTATTAGGTTCTTACACTAGGTGCTGCTGTTTATTTTTGTTCAATCCACAAACCTGTTATTGCGATGAATCTGTGGCAGAGGTGTAAATTCCCAGTAATCTGCAGGTATATGCAGGGGGGCCTTGTTTGATGTACACTTTAAGTGAAGTGAGCGTTCAGACTGAAAAGACCAGAGCAGCACTGCAGCAGTGTCACAAAAAGTGGCTCCTGGGCACGATGCTGGTTATTGCGGCTTTGGTTTTTAGATTTCAAATCCATGTATGATGCAGTTTATCCACTTGGGCTAAATATATCCTATATGATAGCATTTTGCATAGCTTATTCATTATCAAAGTAAGACTTCAGTGTTTAACCAGCACTAGTGGGATTCCCCTGATTACCATAGTATATTCCACACATTAATTTTCAACATTTGACAGTAATTGTTATTTAACTATAAAGCTACTCTAAGCAACAAAAATAAGACTTTCCAAAATAAATTTAAAAATGTTATTAAAATGCATTTTCTGGTGATACAGCAATGTTTGTACCATGTTTACTTCCAAGCCATGTCAACTTGACATTTGTAGTCATGTACAACACTAATTTAGAGCCAATTAACATGACCTCAGCTTTGTCACATACCAGCCTCAGGAAATAAAAACTGCATCTAGCATTTAACATCCAATAAGCAGTTATACGATAAAGGCTTAGCGATTAGCTTCAGGCTTAGTAGGCAGAGGCAGCATTATTATCAGCGTGCCAGTGAAAATTAATGCTGTAGTGAGATATAATATACCATGTTTGAAACTTACTGTATTGCAGATTTAAAAAAAAAATAATAACATGATAGAGAGAAAAGTGTATGTTTTTGGTCCATTGCTGTTTCTAGCATACTGTATGTGGAGCGCCAACTGAATAAATGCAGCACTTGCAGTAATTACTTCTGTTCTCCAGTTAATTTTTCTTTAAATCGTAACCAAAACTATTTAGACACTGGTGATCATATATACCTTTTATCCAATCCTCAGAATCCTAGCCCCATGTCAGTTTCATACAATAATGGATTCTGCCCAAGAGTTCACATTTGTCCCTAACTCTATTTACTTTATTCCTTTTATCAGAATTGTTTTTCTCTTATGTTAGAAATGTTAGATCTCATCTTTTTACAAATGAATTATTTGAGAAGAACAACTGTTGAGACATCACTGCACCACTCTTAAACCAAGTAATTTCTTAATTTGCCAAAAACAACACCAGTATTAGTATCCATTCAGGTACACTGAACATGCACAAATCCAATGATTGGGCCAGGTGATGTATATATATGTCCAGCAGCTGTCCACCTCTTTCCATTCATCAATTCAAACAATGTCTTAAGTGAATTGTCATCTCCACAAGGCTCCCTATATCAGAGACTAAATCTTGGCACTATAATTTACCCTTCAGTTCTTGGTTAAACTATTTCTTATTACTACTACCAGTCAGACTTGTGGAGAGCATCTGCTGTCGACTGTGAGTATACAAAATGAAACTGAATATTGTAGTGCAGCATCTAAACACAAGTTGTATATCAAATACAGAAGGGAGCTTCCTCTACCTGGTTATCATTATGTGCCTACTGTCTTACTTCATAAGGTTGTGATGTGAGCAAAGTCTCAAAAAATGACGTATCAATACAATCATCCTTGCATGATTATAGGAGAAGGGATGAGGGTGGCAGCTGAGAGTATTTAGCATTGCATCAAGAAAACACAAGAAGCTTCCAGGTTTCATTTACATTTCTGTGGAGCAGAGGTTTTGCACATTTCTGCATTCACTAATAGCAACATGGCTGCTGTGCATTGTAGCGGCAGGTCAGGTGATGTAACATGTATTTCTCAGGACCTTAGTCTTGTGTACTTCATTAGATTTTTGTCTACCTTTATTTGTTTAATCTTTTACCCTGAGAATGAAAGATACTTTAAAGAAGCCACTATCAATTTGGAGGCGCTGTGTGGTTAATCAGTTGTTATGTGGCAGTGTGTAACTCAAGGAAAATGAATTACACATTGCTGTGAAGTATAAAGGTGTTTTCAAAGACGGGATAAATCTCCAGAACATTGTGTCTCAGTGGCTTGGGTCAACCTGTGATTCATTTATTTTGAAGCAAAGTAGTTTTGATAGACGTTTTGGCGCTGTATGTGGTGGTTGGCTTGATGGTAAAGTAACTGGCAGAACCAGCAGTTTTTCATATGGCCTATAGAGTTCATTGTAACAGCAATCATTCAATTACATGTGCCAGGTGATAATGGCTACCCACTCAGTGGTGGCCAAATACACTTGAATGCAGGTAGCGGTGTCTCGAAGCATCAGATGGGAGGCTGCTCTACCACCCAATAAAGTTCTGCTTATGTATGAGGTTGACTAGCTGGCTCCATATGCAGGATGAGCAAAAAAGAAGTACCACATTTCTCAAGGGCACTGTGCAAGGTAGAGGCAGCTGAGTGGATTGGGGTGGGGGTCCTTTGATAGGCAATCCCTTCTAGTCTTCACTTGTCACCACCTTGATCCGGTGTGCACTGTGCTTTTGCTGTCGAAGCGTTCTTCAAAAACAACAAATCCATCATCACTATGCAACGCACCTTCTGAACGCACTTGAGCATTCCTCCTAACAGTGACGTCCCAAATCGGAAAACAATTTTTCAGTGGGTGGCTACATTTAGACAGAATGGTACAACATTGAACAGAAAATCTCCATGTCGTCCTCAGACTATATGAACGTCTGAAACATCCAATCTGTAAGGGCATCAATTTTTTCAGTCTCCTAGACGTTCAGCGTACAAACATGCTTCTGCCTTAGGCATCTCCAACACGTCTTTGAGGAGGATTTTGCATGAGGACCTTAATTTCCATCCACAGAAAATGATAGCAGTGCAGGAACTCAGTGAGAGAGACTGGGAGAGCCGTAGAGAGTTGTGTGTAAACATTCTGCAAATGAGGCACATTTCCATTTGAATGGTTTTGTAAATAAGCAAAACTTTCACTATTGGGCTGAAATGGCGGAACAAGTCATGTGAGCATTCAGAAATTGTCTCGAAGAGTGTATCACTAATGATGGCCACCACCTTGAAGACATCATTTTTGAAACAGTGAAAAAAATCTAATTGTATACCCTTTCTTGTGTCGTAATGAAATGTATTTTATCTTGTAGTGTTTTTGTAGAATAAACATTTGAAATGTGGTACTTCTTTTTTGGCTCACCATGTATTATTGTTTCAGGGCAGTGTTCAAGGTGAGTTCATGTATGCATATTTACAAGGTGATTGTGATTTATAAAGGGTAAATTGCACAGAAATGTGCATACATCAGGTTTTATATATCTGATTTTTTTATGGCACACTCATATTTTCACGCTCAAATCTATGCAAAGTTTTATAAATGAGGCTCCTGGTTCTTGAATTTAATACCACAAAGGAAAGGTTTGGAACAGTAAAACCTTAACTGAGTAAGTGAGTGATATGAAATTGGGACGCACATGGAAAAGAGAAGAAGATTAATGTTATTAAACTTAGACCAGAATGGTTAGTAAGCAAATAGAGAGTAGCCAACTTTCTTAGTTTTCATAAACTTTATAGCAATTTGGCTCTTTCTACTTACTAATTTGCATTCAAGAATCCTCTTTTCAATAAATGAAGCTTTTTCCTGATTAAGACCTTTTTGAACAGTCCTGATTTTTGTATTCTTTTTGTATTCTTCCATTCATTTAACTCTTTGAGGGCTGAAGATTTTTTCCAAAAAATAATCTGGAGCCCGGGAATGGATTCCCTAGTTTGTACCTCTTATTATTGTAAGTGGTGGTCCTTCCAGGCGAATGTTGCCTTAGGCGTGTCAGCTACATGAACCTGTTCAGCACCATGATCAGCTGGGGATCGATTAGCTGATGCTGGTACCTCACATTAATTTTCAATCACTCGTATCAAAATCAGAATCTAATTCAGTGATAACATGCAAAATGTTGTTCACGGAGTATATTCTTCTATCTCTTGCCAGATGTCAATGCCATTTTTGCCATAGTATTTACTATTCACACAACAAATCTTGGTCAAACCAATGTAACTTTCCTTCTAGCAAAGAATCTAATTAAAACATAATGGTGGGTGTTGTCACCATTTACAATGGATTACCACTGTCAACCACTCCTTTTGACAAAAGTCGACATCAGCCCTGAAAGAGTTAATAAACCTGCTTATTGCAACTAAGAGCCACAGAGAGTTGGATCCAGTTCCAACAACATCAGGTACAGGGCAGAAATTTAATTCTAGATTTTAGCTCCCTTTTTCTTTCATTATTAAAATCATTAAAATAATTAAGACTTCACTGTTATTACATTGTAAAGTGCAGTTATATTTGATGTTTTCATCAGTTTTCATATAAAATTTCAGAGACAATATAAACTTTGTACATTCAAGGTCCAGTCAATGAATGTTTCTTTGAACATGGTGTATTGTAAATTTGTTGAAGTGCTGTTAAACGTTACATAAACTATACAATCAAAATTCAGAGGATAATAAATAAATGTCCTATATATTTACAAATAAAATGACAGCAATTACATTTTTTTCAGCCTTCATTTTTCAAAGAGTTTCTATATGATGTTAAATTAAACTCAAATACTATCAAAGCAATTTTTTTATTAGTTCAGAGTATAGGTCTTCTCCAACTAAAAGCAGGGACATCTTAAACACCAGAGTAATGTCAGCTTTTTAAACTGAACAAGCAGGTTTATTAAAAACAACATTTATTTATATAGCACATTTTCATACAAACAATGTAGCTTAAAGTGCATTAGAAAATGAAATAAAATAAGTTAAACACAAACAAACAAGATTGGGCAATAATATTATACAGTATGCAACAAATAAAAAGATAAAGTCGAATGGCCAGGAGGACAGAAAAAAAAGAAAGAAAAACAAAATCTGCAGGGGTTCCAAGGCCAAAAGACCACCCAGACCCCATTGGGCGTTCTACTTGACATAGATGGTCTAAATCTGTCCTCATGGTTTTCAGGCTTCACATGGAAGAAATTGATGATGATGATGATGGTCATGTGGACATCTGGGACACCTGCCATTCAATCCATAAACACAGGGGGCAGCATTGTATCTTGATATGGTGGTGTGAGAGCGCCATCACAGAAGAACCAGAAAAGAGAGCAGAGAATTGTACAGATTAGTATGGAATTGCAGAACCCAGAGGAAAATGATTTTCAAAGTCCATATAGTGTAACAGGGATGCAAGTAAGACACAGGATCAGAGAGCCAAGACCTTCAGGGTCATCAGGCACTATTGATAAATACTGCTGTGATGTTGGCTGCATAGCTGAAGTGGTTCACTTTGTGCTTTGAGATAATCTGACCTAATGGAAGCATGTAGATCGAAAAGAGTTTGGTGGACCCAGAATATATCCTTGTGGTACACACATAAAATATGTGTCTCCGAGGTATAATCACCACAACTAACAAAGAATTTTCTATGTGTTAAGTAAGACCAATTTAAGACGTTGCTGGAGAAGCCCACCCACTGACTAAGGCGATTTATAAGAATACTGTGATCAATGGTGTCAAATGCTGCACTCAAGTCTAAGAGAACAAGAAGAGATATACGGCCTCTGTCCACATTTACTACTTGAATCAGTGCAGTTTCTGTACTGTGATTTTTTCTAAAACCTGACTTGAATGTTAAGTGGGATAACTGGGAGCATCCATCCTTATCTATCACGACCGGCGTGTCCAGTCCTGGTACTGGAGGGCTACATTAACTACAGACTTCCATTCCCCCATTCTCTTGTTTTAATAGCAGTGCTTATTGGTAAGTCAACGTTTCATTTATTTAGATTGCTTACTATAGCTGTCTGCAGAAATTATTAAAGTGCATCTTTCATTCTCTTTAAAATTCAGAAATATAATGTATTATTATTAATGCATTATTTAAAGTTAATTGATTTTATGCATATTTTTATTTCTGTTTTTAATTACTCATTGATTAGCAATGAAGAACACAGAACAAAGGAGCTAACAGGTAACCAACTAAACTGGCACTGGTTTTATTTTGGCATGTATAATGTATCTTTTTTAAAAATTACGGCAAAAAACATGAGGGGTTTTAGTCTGCTCCATTTTAAAGGGCATTTGGTTGATTTTCCTTTAGATGTAAATGACACACTGATAGTAATTTGTTCCACTAGCATGATAATTGGAACAAAAAGTGAAATATCAAATTCAGTTATGTTTTATTAACTGAAAGATTTGTTTTTTAATTAATATATTGGTTGGCACTAAAACCTGCTACAGTCTGCCCTTCCAGCTATTATAGGGAAACAAAGCCAGTCCTGGTATTAATGAAAGACAGTAACCAGCCATGAATGGTGCACCAGTCCCTCAAAGGGCACACTCACACACACCTACACTCGCTCAAACTGGGCCACTTCTCAAGTCACCAGTTATTCTGGCATGCGTGTTTTGGGGAGTAAGTGGAATACCCAAACATAAGAGATGAATACCCGATGTTTGGAGTGGTAATGAAGCTGAAGACAACTGTACATTTGCGCTGCTCTCATTTTGAAAAATCGAATACTACAATAGACAGATTTAAATAAATGACACAAATACAAAACCTCACATTGTGTAGGGCTATTTCCTAAAGTCAACAATATTGTGTGTTTTTATGTAGCTTAGCTAATTGATAAGGCAAGGCTAGTTAAGCACTAACGCCCTCGAGGAAAACTGTTTTTTTTTTTGTAGTAACTGCAAGGTCAGCCTTCATTTTTTATTAAAATTCTAAAGAGAATGGTTGTAAAGAGTAATCTCCCAAATCAGAATTAATACCAATATTCAATTTGCAGCCCTCAGAAAAATGGAGTAGAAGTTTATTTTTAAAAATAATATAAAGTGTCCTTCTTCATCTTAAATGCATTCATCAAAAATCTTATTCATAAACAGATTGAAGAAGAAAGAACAGCAGGTAATCTTCACTAATACTGTAAAATTCTTATGTTCTCATACTCTAAATCCATACTTTTTTTTTTTCTCAAAGTTTCCCTTCAATTTTGGTGTTTGAGTTACAGTGCATGTTGTGATTGTCTAACAATATTGTTACAGTATCTTTATATATAATACGCTACCATGGCTGTCTGTTTGTCTGTCCAGGATTTTAAATCACCTGTAGCTCGCAAACCGTTTGAACTATTGACCTGAAATTTGGTACACATATACTACGTGACGTCTACTATCCGCTTTCGGGGTGATGATTGACCTCCAAGGTTATTCCTCTTTTTATTTTTATTTTATTGTATCGTAGAACCATCTCTCAGCAGCGGCCAGCAGGGCAGCTGTGCAGCACATTCATACGGACGCTGTTCTCATTCCCTACCACCTTCGCCGTCACTTCCCCTACCTCTTCATATCTTAAATCATTCTTGAGGCAGATTGAAGGCTTAAGTGCAGGTTTAAGTGAAAAATTTAAGAAAACATACTAAGTAATTGCAACACAAACGCTGACTTAATCAGTTTTAACGAGAAAAGATGCTGACAAAAGAAGAGAAGAAGCGGGCCGCTAGGGTGGAAAAAAGAAGATCTGCTCACGAAGCACCAAGCACATCAACCTCTGAGCAAATGAATGCTAAATGTACAGAGAAAGAGGATGAAAACTACGAATGCTCAAGTCAGGTGCACCGTTACTGGTGTTATATAAAATAGAGAGTACTCTGTCACTATAATAATAAAAAATTCTATACATTTACTGTATACTGTATAACACACAGTATAAACAGTGTAACCTCTAAGAGTTTTACATAGTTATAATTCATATCAAAGAAAAAAAACCACAGTAAAGTAAGGATCATATATTAGAATTAAAAAAATAAAGTAAATAACCATTATAAGTCACTAAAGAATAAAACAAATGATTATTTCTCTAAAAGTTAGCATACCCCTCAGATTTCTATATATTTCTATTTGTCTCTCGGCTGTACATGTGCCTCCTAAATGGCCAGCAGTAATAAAAACTCCTGCTGTACCCAAGCAAACTTCAAGGTTTTCAAGACACAGCCACAGAATTTTTCCTATTAAATGACCTAACAAAATATACCGCTAATAAAGCCACCTGTTGATTAGTACATGCAAGTAAGAATTTATCTGTACTCTGTACATGTGATAAAAATGACCCTACAATAAGTACATCTACAAAATATTATTTTTTATCTAGCTTTATCTACCTTTTTCTGCTTCTTATCCTGATCCAGGTCATGGGGGCAAGCGGTCTAAAACACTCAGACATCCCTTTTCCCTACCATCTCCACCTCCAACTCCTCCGGGGGAATACTGAGGCATAATCAGGCCAGCTGAGATAAAGGACCTCTTCAGTGTGTCCTGGGTCTGCCCCAAGGCAGACAAAGAGCTTTAACAAATAAAAATTAATTTATGAACACTCATTTATTAATTCTTCAAATGAGGAGTACAATACAAGGAGTGGAAGTTATCCCAGAAGCCTGAGGTGCAGAGAAGGAATCTATCCTGCTTCAGTCCATCTTCTAGTGCACTCATACACCTGCATGAATGTATAATGAGCCAGCATGGAGATGTGTTATCCATTGTACCATCCTGCTAAAATAATAATAATAAAGTATATATAAAATATAATGTGTTGTGATTGGTTTTAACCTTCCCCACCTATGCCATAAGTTCAGTGGATTCAGAAAGTGTTCAGACCCCTTCACTTTCTGCATGCCCTATTGTGTTGTAGATTTAATTTTAAATGGAAACAATTGCCATTTTTGCCCATCTATCTACACACAATAACCTATCATGACAAAGTGAAAATGTTTTAAGGAAGGTTTGCAAATTTATTAAAAATCAAAAACTGAAATCTTTCAGAAGTATTCAGATCCTTTGCTGTGGCCCTCCAAATTGTGGTCTGGTGCTTCCTGTTTGCTTTAACTCTGATTAAGATGTGTGTGGAACATTACAGAGTCCATCTGTGACAAATTAAATCGATTGGAGATCGTTTAGAAAGGCGCACTCCTGTGTATACAAGGTCACACAATTCACAATGCATTTTAAAATAAAAACAAAGCCATGAAACCCAAAGAACTGTCTGTAGACCTCCATGATCAAATTATGGTAAGGCATACAACAGGGCAAGGGTTTAAAACCATTTCTAAATCTTTGTGTGTTTCTAGGAGCACAGTGACCTCAATATTTGTGAAACTGAAGAAGTTTGGAACCATCAGGACTCTTCCTACAGATGGCTGTTTAAGGGCCTTGGTCTGGGAGGTGACCAAGAACCAAATACAGTAGTTACTCTAACAGAGCTGCAGAAGTATTCTGCTGATAGAACCTTTTGGAAGGATGTCCACCTCAGCAACACTCCATCAATCGGGCGTTTATGGTAGAGTGGCTAGACAGAAACCACTCTTGGAGTAAAAGGCATATGACAGCTTAAAGGACTCTGAGAGCATGAGGAAAAAGACTCTATGTTTGGTAAAGACCAGGCACTGCTCATCATCTGCCTTATACCATCCCTACAGTGAAGCTCGGTGGTGGCATTATACTATCGGTGGGCTTCTCAGTGGCAGGGACAAGGAGCCGTTACAGAATTGAGGGAAGGATGAATGCAGCCAAGTACAGAGAGGTGCTTGAAGAAACCATGTTTTAGAGTGTATGCCACCTCAGACTGGGGCAATGGTTGGCCTTTTAACATGACAAATGACCCACTGTCTTGGAATAGAGATAATACAACACTGGAGTGGCTTTCGGACAAGTCTCTGACTTTCTTTGAATGGTCCAGCCAAAGCCCAGAATTAATCCCATAGCACATCTGTGGAGAGGCCAGAAGATGGCAGTTTATAGATGCTTCCCATACAATCAAAGAGAATGGTCCTCCCTTGTCTGCGTGGTTTTCCTCTGGGTGCTCCAGTTTTCTTTCACTGTCCAAAGACATGCAGGGGAACTGGCGTTGCTATATTGGCCCGGGGGTGTGGTTGTGTGTTTGCCCTATAATGGACTGGCACCCTGTCAAGAGTGTGTTCCTGCCTTTCATCCTATACTAGCTGGGATAGGGTCCAGACCCCACTCTGACACTGGTCTGAATTAAGCAATTTAGTAAATGAAATGACAAGCTGCATTTGCAGCAAAAACAGCTTTATGTCTTGTGCACTGCAAGTTTAAAGCAGTTAGACTGAAATAATGGTTTTAAGAGAGCCATTGTGTGATTTTCGCCTCTTTGTCCTTGAGCTACTGACTTTGGCCTTATATTTGATGTCATTTCCCTGCTGAAAGATGAACTTCTACCCAAGCTTCAGTGTTTTTAACAGACTATCATGTTCTCATGTAGTATTTGTTGTATTTTCCACCATACAGTCTTCCATTTGTGCTGGATAACTACATGCTTGGTGACAGACAGCCTCATCGCCATACTTCACTGTATGTTTGCTGTTTTTTGAGGTGTGATCAGTACTATAGTTGTATGACACATATTTCTTTGAACCTTGGCCTAAAAGCTCTATCATGGTCTCATCTGACCCTTTCTCATATTATAACCGGGTCACTCTCATGTTTTTTAGTAAACTCCAGGTATGCTTTTCCATGGTTCTTTTAATTTTTTTTTTGTGACAACTTCATTTTTTTACCTCATAGAATTTTTTGTATTTAACCTTCTTTCCATTAAAGTGTGGAAATAACCTTTAAGCATAATATTTAAAGTTAAACCTAACATGATGTCTGGGTCACTTGTGTTGTGATTTGATCTTATGCTATGCTTTAAATGATATTTTCATATAAATGGAAAGCACAGACAATTAAAAAGAAAAACAGAAATCCCACCAAAAGCCAGAAGACAAAAATTAACTCAAAAATAGGACAAACCTAGGACTGGAAACAACATCAAAAAACCTCCTAAAGGAAATTGCCAATTTTTCCAAGCTAAACAACAACATTCAGACACTATAATACACTTGACAGCTGGTTAGCATGATGCCCCCCCCCCCCACACACACATATTTATCCATCCATCCATCCATTTTCCAACTCGCTGAATCCGAACACAGGGTCACGGGGGTCTGCTGGAGCCAATCCCAGCCAACACAGGGCACAAGGCAGGAACCAATCCCAGGCAGGGTGCCAACCCACCGTAGGACACACACAAACACACCCACACACCAAGCACACACTAGGGCCAATTTAGAATCACCAATCCACCTAACCAGCATGTCTTTGGACTGTAGGAGGAAACCGGAGCGCCCGGAGGAAACCCACGCAGACACGGGGAGAACATGCAAACTCCACGCAGGGAGGACCCGGGAAGCGAACCCAGGTCCCCAGGTCTCCCAACTGCGAGGCAGCAGCGCTACCCACTGCGCCACCATGCCGCCCACACATATTTATATTTATATAAATATACATACAGTATTTATAGAACCACAACCTCTAGTAATGCATGGCAACATAGCAAAAAATGGCACTGAATGACACCAACAGCAAAATGTTAAAAATAAAGTAAATTGCAAAAAATAAACATATTCATTTACATCCTGACAACTGCTATAAAAACAGATTTGTCTTCACTATTTTAAGCTGACAATAAAAAATCAGCATGTTTTCACAAATCAAAGACAACTAAGAATAAGCAAAATTCAGTCTGTAGCCTAATACCAATCCAGGTAGCAAAAGGGAAGCTACTGCAAACTTTTTTTTATGATAAACTGCCTCTGCCTTCACATCATGTGACTACTGCTAGGGGGACTTGGGACACCTATGTGCGTGGACATATACAAGATAAAAGGATACAGTGTGAACTTCTTTCATACAATTTATGGTAACTGGCTTATACAGTATTGAGCTGGCTTAAAATCTGAGGACTAAACTGTAGGGAAATAAGTGCAATTTGGCACAATGTCAAATGAGAAAATATGGGTTTGAGGTTGAGAAACCCAAGCACAATGTTAAATTATGATCCTTTGCTATGAGTAAGGAAATTAGTTACATTTGATATAATAAATGAGTTTGGACTGTTTATGAACAGACTCAAGTCAATATGACTATTGCTGGCCATACACTTATTTCCATGCTTATTGTTAAAAGTGACAGGATTTTATGTGCCAATTGGACATTTTATACTGAAGCAAAGGGATACATTAGGGAACAAGAAGCACAACCAACTTGACAATGAAGATTTTGCTTCTTAAACACTTTTGTGTTTATCTTATTACTAGCCGTCCCCCATGGCTCTGCCCACGTAGTAGTGAAGCAGGATAGTGAGGAGGGCCCTGCCCGGCTCCCCACTCCTGACGTCACGCTTCCCCCTCCCCTTGGCCTGCGGCTTCTGCCTTGGATTAGCGTGAATATATTGCTCCTGCAAACAAACTATGATTCTTAGCATGATGATAGAATGTTCCAGCAAATTATAAAAAAAAAATCTGATCTAAATCTGTTAAGTAGTTCTCTCGTTTGCTAGCTAAGCAGAGGTAAAGTACATGCCCCGAGGCTGGTGTGTGAGTGAGGAGGGTCTGCCCCCCCCCCTCCCCTCAGCCTGCTGTGTGTCTCTTGGATTCGCGCAAATAAATCAGTACCGCAAACGAACTATGATTTTTAGTGCAATGAGAGAAGTTGCAGATTCATCTAGAATGTTCAAGCAAATTATAGAAAAAAACCCGATCTAAGTCCGTTAAGTAGTTTTCTTGTGAAAACTGGACAGACAGAAAGACAGACGTTGGATTTTATATATATAGAGATAGCCTGTTGATCACAAAAGTCACCATTAAGTTTTTCTATCACATACTGTTTTACTGCAATCACATAGTTTTGTGATTACCTATTATAAGTGTACATGTGTAGAATGACTACAATTGGAACACCAGTGGTGATCTACATGTGTTATGTCAGAAAAGCAATTTTATTTAGAAATAAGGTGATACAAGGTGAGGGGGTATCTCTGCAGGCCATCCTAACCTGATACAAAAGACAAATATGCAAATCTTCATATAATATACAGTAAACACGCCTGGGGAAAATGATCAAAGGATGAAGACAGAAATATAAGGTTGGGGGAGTTTCCTTGTGCTCACCACCTAAAGCTCTTCAGTCACTATAACAGTCCCTCCCATTTACCTCCTGAAGCCTCACAGTCTCACTCAGCAGCTGCAATTGAATCCCATGCTTGGGCTTCCTTCAGGTGGAATCCTCAGAATCACTTCTATGGTCAGTAACATCTCTGAATTTCCTAAGGCCATGTCATGGATTTCTTAAGCTGTTTAGAATTTTGAGTCTCAAAGCACTAAAAAGTCCCAACAAAAAAAAAACACTTCCAATATTCACCATATTATCATCAAAACCGTGACTAGATAAGAGGATGAATGCAGAATCTTTATAGAATAAAAAATTTCTCACAAAATGCTCTGTTACACGGTAAAGCCTTAAAGACCAAAGAAGGAATAAAGGAGTTGCCAGCAAAGGCAAGTCCAAGGTGAAAAAAAATCCTAATACAAAAATCCAAAGAAAACAGGTCAACAATACAGTAAATCAAAATAAGCACAATAGCAATCCAACAATTCACCAAAAACTCCAAAGTATAGTCACCATGAACCACTAGAAACTGTGGGAGACCCCCCAGGATTTATAGGGCTGAGGGCAGTTCCTGATGATGATTAGCAGGTTGAACCGCCTCTTGGGGAACTAGCCACAGAATACATGGAACTTAACACAGGCATAGATACAGACACATAAACTGTAGCGAATACTGTAAATCAAAAACAACAGAAATAGCAACATATGCAAATAAATAAAAAATGCACAACAAATACACAAACCAAGCCTTTGAACCCCAGCCAGGGGGACAACCCTGACTGAGATATAACACCAGTGACATCTGAATTACGGAGGCTCAAAATGCAGTTAAAGGTCAAGGCACACTTTGGTGGATCCAGTGTCATTTGCACCACCTACTGTATTCCATAAAAGAGCTCTATGGTGCCACCTGCTTTGATTGTGTATGTTGGCAATTTTTCGTACAAGTGTTTAAGGTTATTTAGTGGATGTTTCCTATTTGGGCTTTTCTGTGTATGAATACGAATTTGTGTCTTTAGAAATGATTGTGATTGTGATTAGTTTTTAATATTTTGTTTTTCCAAAGGGGCCGCCATGTTGTGTTGTTGTCGTTATGATGCAGCAGTGGTGACTATGGATTGTGGTCCATTAGGTTAAATTACATGGTTGGTGTCATTTGTGCACCACTGTAAGAATCGCTGCGTTAGATGTGTCACTATCCAAGTTTGCAGATATTCAAAGTAAACAACATTTGTGCATGTATTAGTTTTGCTCTGTAGACTTCTTGGTTCTTGACATTTACTTTGGAATTCTTTATAATTCTTGGGCTTTGTTTTGTGTATAGACAAATGGTGGGACTGATGCTAGATTTCAACCTTCTGCTCCTTTTACATTTCCTCTTTCGGTCATCCCCTTCAAACGTAGTAGCCTTTCCTGATGCATAGCTAACATTAACTAAGATCATGAGGAAGTGCATTGCATGACCTTTATACCATCTTGTTGATGATGTTATTAACAGAGCACTCCCATGGAATTTGCTTAGCAATGCGGTAGCAGCTCCTCACAAAATGGTGATGCCCACAATAAACAAAATTATATTGAAAAAAGACGCAAAAAGAATTCAACTATAATAAACCAATTTTAAATGATAAAAAACTTTAAGAAATTTAGATCCTAAGAGATTCAAAACCCAATATGAGCCAGAAAAAGCTCACCAAAAATGCAACAGAAAATCCAGAACAAACTTTTAAATAGCAGCCATATCGTAACGCCACCTAACACTTTAGGAGATCTCTGCCTTGCTGCTTCCCATACCCTATGAACCCTCTGATTTTAGTGTTCATAAAGTATTTAGTTACAGTAAAACTCAAGCTTATATGGCCACTTGTAACCCTGCCAACTATTTACCTGCATTTCCAAATGGAGGGCCTCTTTCATCTCCTGTTTGATATATATTACATCTGTGCCTTGCAACTGAATCAAAATAACCTATAATGATAATGATTCTGATAGTTTGCAAAAAAATTATACTTTCACTCTTATTTCTTAATTCTTTTGCTGTTGTAAAGACACAATAAGCAAAGAAAGAGGTCCGGGGCACCATAGGCAAACCGTGTATAATAAATGATACGCAAAAGGTGCAAAAAAAAACTGAAAAAAAAAAATGCATTGTACAACGTAAAAGTTTGATTTGGACTGCTCAAGATGGCGGCACTTTGTATTGTGAGGGATTCTGGGAGGAAGAGGTGGGTCCAGGTGGTTTGACCCCAGAAGTGATATCATGGGTGGAAATATGTCCATTTTCCTTTCTGCAGAAGGTGAAAGAGAAGAGAGATTGTTATTACACAGTGTCCCCTCACATGGAGAATTGCATTCACATAAACCTTAAACTGTTCCCCAGGCTTATGCGTGTGATATTGTAGAAAAATTCAAATTTAAACTTATAATGATTTATGCTTTACTTCTTGGTTTTGCTACAAGATGTAATTTGAGATACTTTTCCTTTATAACATTGTCTTTTGTTTAATATTAGAACATGTTTTCAAGTGAAGCAGAGCTTCTGGAGGATTTAGGAGGAGAAATAATGTCCTTGGTATTAGTAATACTGTATATACAATAAATGGAATTGGTTAGCATTGTATTTAAAAAATGTCAACTGTTAAAAATTGTTGCAGTAAAATAAGTATAGCAGTAGCAGTAGTGGCAGTATTGTCATATGTACAGAGTACATTGAAATTCTTACTTACATGTTTATCCAACTTGCAACACATCTCTAAATTTTAGGTATCATATTTCCATCCTAAAAAACATCACTGTTCTTTAAGCAAACATCAATATCAGTAGTCATCTCAAAAGAGATTCAAGATCACAACAAAGCAATTTTGGATAAATACATCTAAATGTAAATAAACAATACTTTCTTCCTCAAAGTTCCAAAATACACTGGTTTAATCAATATGAATAAATGATGAGAAAACATACATTGTGGAAAGCAAGTTGAAGAAAAAAAGAAAACGTACTTATATTGAGTCTCTAGAGAAAGCTATGCGATGTTTACTTTAAAGGATAAGTGCAGCATTACTCTGTACATACTGTTTGCCTTTAAGTACCATCAATTATGTGATCATTTCCTTGTAACCAAAATTAACCTGAGATAGGATCAGGCCCTGTCTATCCTTATGAGAAAATGCAGACACAAACATGACTCAGGCTTATTGCTTTCAAAATATTTTTGTCCTGAACTCATATATATAAACATTTCCCTTTTTCATGGGAGTAAAAATATTGTTGACTGACATTAATATATAAAATGGTTTACAGAACATATAATAAATTATTTAGTCTAAGCAATACAAAATAATGCAATAATGATTGTTAATCAAATTAATTTTATTCTGTCTATGAAATATTGAAATGTATTTGCTTGATTGTAGTATTTTCATGTTCTCTAAAAGTGCTTGTTTATAAACTCTGCAATACAGTATTTAGAATATCAGAACATGAGTACAATTATGTTCTTAATTATAATTCATCTCCTCCTGGACTAATTTATCACTTCTAAAACAAAGAAAGACTGTGTTACTCTCATACACTCCCATTTTAGTTCAACCCAACATAGAGTATTAATACTGTTCACCTCATTTTGCCAAAATAAAATGAAGATGAGAGTTGATGGTCCCTAAAGTTCTGCTATCAACCACATTTCTCATTTCATGTCTATTATATAAAAAAATCTTGGGACGAGACTTTTTTCCGGCGACGAGACGTGATCTTTCGAAGAGAGACAGTGAGACACTTTTGAAGAGAGATCTTTTGAGGAGAGACAGAGAGACACATTCACATCCTGCGAGACAGGTACGTCACGTCATACTTACAACCTTTGTAAGCAAATCCCGTGAAACACATGCAGAGTAGGAAGCAGGAAAATACGAAAGTCTCGAAAAAATGAGTGAGAAGATCACATTAGCACAAACAAAAGGAAAACATTACTCGGTGAAATAATGGAAAAGCGAAAAGAGATTGCATAGTGTTTGAGGACAAAAGGACAGGTGCTGTACAGGCTTTTAAATGTTCGTAGCTCTGCCCAAAATGCTGAACAAAAGCAACAGCAATCTAGCAGCAAGCCAGTAGCTGATTGAGCAAAGAGGAGGTAAAAAAAAACAACTGTTACTTGTTTCCCAATGTATCACTGTTTAAGAGGGGTTTCGGAGGAGCGACCGCATCACCTTGGTGTGCATTCAGCCACACTCTTCACAATGGTGCGTGGTGCTGGGTGTGGGCGGGGAATTGGTATGTGAGCGAAGTTCAGATCACACAGCATGGCAGCAGCAAGCTAGGAGATGATCGAGCAAAGAGGGGTTAAAAAAATGTATTTGTTTCCCATTGTATCACTGTTTAATAGGGGTTTCGGAGGACCGGCCGTGTCTCCTTGGGGTGTGTTCAGCCCCCCTTTTCACAATGGCACTTAGCGCTGGTGGGGGGAAGGAAAGGGGTAGGCGAGCGAAGTGCAGATCATGTGGAAAAACAGCAGTAGCAAGCCACCAGCTGATCGAGCAAAGAGGAGTTAAAAAATGTATTTGTATCCCATTATATCACTGTTTAAGTGTGGTTTCGGAGGAGTGGACGCGTCACCTTGGGGTGCGTTCAGCCCCCCTCTTCACAATGGTGTGATGTGCAGGAGGGGGGGAAGAGGTTGGCGAGTGAAGCTAGCAGGGTGCAAAGCCTCCTAGTATCTACATACATTTCTCAGTGTGAAGAAAAACTAATGTTTGGGCAAAGTTTACCATTAACCGGTGTCCAGCTGTGTTCCTATGATTTCAGTGAATATGTAACAGCTGTATTAATTCCCTAAACAATTCAATAATGTCACCTATTAATCTATGCTTGGTTAAATTAAAAAGCTTCCAACTCCTTCAATCTCTCCTCATAGCTCATACCTCCCAGGCTCAAAATCAGCCTAGTCATTCTTCTCTGGAATTTCTCTAGTGTTACTATGTATTTTTCATAATATGGAGGCCAAAACTGCACATTGTACTCCAAGTGAGGTCTCACTAGTGTGTTACAGGACTTAAGAATAACCCTTCAACTTGTACTCCACACATTGAACTTTATAACCTAACATTCTGTTAGCCATCTTAACTGAATCTGTATGCTTTATGAATGGAGATAGTGATGAGTCCACTATGACTCCTCACTACCCATAAGGTGTACTTTCTAGTTTTAGACCTTCCATTGTGTATTCAGATCAAAATCACAAATTTATCTTGCACAAGACATTGTGTTGATGGTCCTGAGAGGCTTCTTGCTCTTCATGCACCACTGAAGACAACCACCTGTCCACACTAAATTTGAAAAAACCACTAAGCAAGTGTTACAAGTGCTCCTTTTGCTTTGTGGGAAAAGAAGACAGCAGTACAATGTCCCTGTTTCAAAGAAGCACAGAGTCCCGGTTTCAGTTTGGGCAATTCATATTTTTATGGGAAGCAGATGATTGGAAGACTTTCAGTATACTTAACATTCTATATTAATGTATTGTGATGGACAGCCGGCGATTCAGTCTGGCCGAGGCGTCCATAAAAGAAAAGAATGGAAGAAGGCAGCCTTTTCGGGACATTGCCTCCCACGGGACGCTAGGTGGCAGCTCCCCTGGACGGCAACAGTTCCATGGATTCCCTCAAAGCATCCTGGGACGTGGCGTCCATTTCCTCAGCCCTGTTGGGTGCCGTGGGTGCCGCCAGGGGGAGCTCATAAAGAACCTGGGGACTATTACTCTTAACGACAACTCCGGGCTACTTGAAAAGGATGATGTGGCGTTTGACCCAGAAAAGGAACACTTCCGGGTCATGGACTATTTAAAGGACTTTGGGAATCCCAGCAAGGAGAGCCGGAGTTGGGTGGTAGAGTGACGGAGCTGCTGAGAGGAGAGGAGGATTATTGATTATTGATTTGTGATTTGTGAATTGTGGAGTGTGCGGTGCTTTGTGCACTAGTTCTGAAGAAAAATATTAAAGAAATCTTCTTGGTGCTTTTACACGTGTGTCCTGGATGTCTGTCTGGTGGGTTTAGCGGGGCAACAGTGCCTCTAGCTTCCACAGTATATTATTAGATAATGGCAATATGATAGGGTATAGTAATGATTTGATGCCAGTTGAGAAAGACTAAATACCAGCATCCGATTTTCTGTTTGGTTTTTTGTGATTTTGCGATTCCTTAGCCTTCACATCTCACTAGTCATCAGCAAAAGTGGGATGGATATGATTAGTTAGGTAAGTTAATTGCAAAATTGAAGAAGTCTGCACACAGAGACAAAGGAAAATTATGGTATAGCCCCATCTATATGCTATGTCTTGAAATTCCACTTCTTTAGGTTGATCACACACTTCTCATGTTAGACTTTATCAGAAGCCTTCCATATATCAAGATAAATAATACTATATGCATGTCTGATAAGATTCTTTTTAGGTGTGTTTGTATATCATGCGAGAGGCACCTATTGCAATAGCCCATATCTGTCTGTCTGCCTCTCTATTCATATAAAACAGCTCAGACCCACATGGACCAATTTTGTTCAAATTTAGTACATTCTTTATCAAGACAGTTCAGTGTCGAGGTATCTTGAACAGATTGAGCTGCACGGTTTTCAAATTTCAAAATCTCCCATTGATAAGAATAGGCGAACTTGCACACTTGTCTCTCTATTATATAAAAAAATCCTGTGACGAGACAGGAGTCCCGTGAACTGAGACTTTGGCCATGAGATTTTTTCAAGTCACAGCCTCCTCTCAATCATATTCAACCACGCACATGGTAATCTCATCTCTCATTTGTGTGAATGCTTTTGACAGGCACAGTTTCTGCTCCCTCAGCTCTTATAAATATTAACGTTTTCCTCACTTTAAGTTCCCAATTAAAGAAGACGTATTATGTCCAAATCTTATTGAAGAATTTCATCACAAAGGGTTATTAAGAGAAAAAATGAGTACACTAGCAATCCTAGCACCGAGAAAACGATGAAGTCAAACAAATGAACACCAAAAATGTCGATCGGTTACACGGCAAATTGGTTAAATGCGTATCAATAGACTATGCTGAAACAGTTGGTGTTGATAGTGTGGAAGATGAAAACATCAACTTACAATATCCTGAAGAATATCTACAACCGTTAACACTGTCCGGTCTACCACCGCACGAATTACTGTAGATAGAAAGATGTATCCAAGAAAGGTAATGTAGGATATTTCCGTGAATAACATTACACAACAAAGGAGATCTTGATATGCCATTCGTATTAAAATGTTAACAGCTTCCCGTTAGAATAGCTTTTGCAAAAAAAAATTACAAATCTCAGAGCCAAACATTTGAAAAAGTTGTTTTATTTAAAAGGGAGAAAGAAACGAAATTCAATCATGGGCAGTTACACGTTGCATTGACACAATGAAAGTCCAAACACAGAATCAAAATTCAGTGCGATATTGATGAAAATTTAATTAAAAAAATTGTTTTTACTGAAGTTTTACAGGAAAAGTGTAAGTTTAAAAAGTATTTGCGTGTTAATTTCAAAGCCAAACAGAATGAAATCATATTACACAATGAATAACTCTTAACGCAACATGATACATAATTTACTTTCAAATCATTTCGTTTTACTCTTTTTTAATATGGTTAATTACTCGCTGTAATGTAAAATAGTTCTATTATGCATATGTAACAATTCCCATGAAAATAAAAATCTGTTTGAATTGTACATCTGCATCCCCATACGCGAGCAGCAGAACCTCAAAGAGGCTAGCGCATAGTGTAGGCCCAGGGGTTGGTGAGCGAAGTGAGCAGGGGGCAAAACCCCCTAGTCTATTTTTAAACAGAGAAACGTTTCAAGTGACTTCAAGTAGAAATTTGAGAGAAGTTACACCAACTTGTATGTTTTCCTCTTTTTCACCTCCGGCAGCAGCAGACTGCATGCATGCGTTGGTAGGAAGTTGCTCTCACTGGCTGCTTGAGCATGCGCAGGATAGCAATTCTCCCTTGGCAAATCAGGTTGGGCATGTGCAGTTAAACCTCTACATCAGCAAGCTGTTTCTACTTTAAGAGGACTTCCCAGTGACTTGAGCGCAAGCAGTAGAGAAGTGGTGCATCACTGTCTCACACCACCGGATGCTTTAAGTTGTAGCAGGTTAGTTAAACAATTTTAAACTGTAAAAGTGTAAAATGCAAGCACGGAAAACAAAAGATTATCTAGATTTGAATGTAGTACCTGTGTCAAGCAAGCTGCTGTGTGCAGAGTGTGACAGATAGGGGGCGCTGTCGTCCCCTTGAACCCTCGGACAATACGTCAGACACCAGATAAAAGTCCAAAATGACTTTATTATAATAATAAATGTGCACAAAGCACCCTCCACTCCACAATACTCAATAATAATAAACAATACAATAATCCTCCACTCCCAGATGCTTAGTCACCCTGCCTCCCAACTCAGCTCAAATGCTGGGGTTATCCATAGTCCTTTTATACTTGTTGACCCGGAAGTGTTTCTGTCCCTCAGTCCATGTGACTCTTAACACTTCCGGGTCAGGTGAAAACTCCTTTTCTTCATCCCGGAAGTACGTCATTTCTTCTGTCCCTGTGACTAGGATGTACTTCCGGGTTATAGTGCACATAGCAATCCCTGAGCCTCCCTGCAGCGTCCCCTTGCGGTCCCCATGGTATCCAGCAGGGCTGTGCAGTAAAACTCCAATGTCCATGAGGCCCTGCTGGAATTCGGGGCACCTCCATGTTGCAGGGAGGGCTCCATCTGGCGGCCTGGGGGTATTGGCCGGGATGAACGGCCGGCCATATCCCACAAGAGCAAATAAACATTTATTTAGTGTTTACCTTACACTAACATAATCTCTCACATCTCCATTATCTGCAGTGTATAATGATTCACTATGTTGCTGACACTATAATTTATTAGGGTGACCAGAGGTCCTTATTTCAAGCTATGCGACCCAAAGAATAACTGATGAATATCAAAAAGTCCTGGTTTTAACAGGCTGATCATTTAATAAAACATTGCATCTGCTGACACAAGCATCCTCACAATATATTTAGAAAATATTTATGAAACTCCAAGGGGCACAAAACCGCATAACACTCCTCCAATCCCATAATATATGAATAATAACATGGTCAAATTGACAGGGGAAGGCTTCATTAAGAACTTATCTTGAATTTGAACAGCAATGCGAGGACAACTAAGAAGCAGACAGAAATATACGAAACTGCAATTTATTTTTTTTCACTTTGAACACAGATTGGGCTCCTATACATTCATTTGTGAAAGTGTTGTTTTTTAGTGCCCTGATCTCTCTCTGGTGACAATGAAATAAACAAACAAGAATGGGCTTTATACTTGGGCATAAATGCTACACAAGTGTCCCAGTGTGGGACATTGAAAATCTGGTCACCCCATAATTTATCACCATAGTGCCACATTCACTTAATATCCATAATGGTCAGTGAATGTTTAATAAAGTTTGCATTTCACTTTTGGTACTTACCTAAAATTTGTTATAACTGAATAGCTTTGCAAGGGCCATTGCATAAAAATCACTAAGGCCAGAAATGCTGAAGCACAGAAGGAATCGCAAATATGTTCTATGTATGTATGTATGTATGTATGTATGTATGTATGTATGTATGTATGTATGTATGTATGTATGTATGTATGTATGTATGTATGTATGTATGTATTCATGCTATGTTAATAGGCACTACCAAATTATTATTGTATATGAATATGATGTGTGTGTGTGTTTTCTTATGTGTCTTTTTGAGTGAGAGTGGTCTTTGTGATGGACTAGAGTCCAGCCCATACTTATTTTCAAACTTTTGCCTAGGCCTGGTGGGATTGCCTGTGGTCCCCATACCTGTGAAATGGATTGAGAAAGTTCTACTGAATTCAGTCCATTGAAGGCTACGGTGCCTGCACAATTCTAGGATGCATCTGAATGTTACGCCGTGCCTACATTGTCTAATTGATTTGTTACTTCCACATAGATTTCTGGTATATTAGTGAAACAATAATCTTCCCTTCCTTATACACCTATTCTTGCCATTTGATGCTTGTTCAATTCCTTAATAACTGCATCTATTAATTTAGCCATGATGCATGTTAAGCCTACTGATTACAGTTACCTGGATTGGTCTGATCACCTTTTTCTTATACTGGATCAACATTTGCTAGCTTCTAATCTGCAGGAATTTTCCCAATGTATGGTGGTATTTGGAAAATTAGTGTCAGCAGTTAATCTGTGTCCTCACTAACTGCCTTGTTATGAAGTTCTGGTGATTTTCTTAATTTCAGCCTTTTTACTCTAAGAAGCACTTCTCTTTCCCCAATTTCAAATCACTAATTACCTTCTTAATAGTCCCAGTACCTGCTGTGAGATCATCAACTTCAGAATAATCCAAATTTAGAACATTTGTTATTTCACAGTTTGCCTTTGCCTATTTTAGTTTGCCTTTACTGTTCCTAATATAATTCATCTCCTCCTTGACTAATCTATCACTACTAAAACAAGGAAAGACTCCGTTGCTTTCATACACTCCCTAAGCATGTCAGTTAGGCTGGAGCTATTTGACTTCTGTGCATTATTCAGATTTTTTTCTGTGAAACTTCTTTTATTTACTGTATATAGTCCATTACTGGCTATGTCATCATCTGTGTTGAGTTCACATGTCACCTTGGATGGTTTCCCCTGGTAAACTTGTTTTTTGTTTGGCAGGTAGTGTAGGTAAAGTGAGAATACAACCTCAAGACATCTCCAGTGCAGCCTTAAATGAATGTTCTTGGAGGTACAGTATATGGTACCGTGGATGCCACTTTGCTAGGTTCATGAGTCTTCTTCCAGGTCGACTGCTTCCTGTCTGCAAAGAGGAGATAGACATGTGATTTCCAGTGTAACAACAAACATTGTCCTTCAGTGTTCCTTTTAAATAAAACCCTGTAAAGACAGTACAACAATCACAGGTTGGACACTATCTAAACTAAAAGTTTAGAATTTGTCATATATTCTTTCTACAATAATCAATGATACAGTTGTACATATTCTTGAATCAGATACTGGTTATTTTCCAGAGGTGATAGAATGCAAAAAAGTTGTGTATGTTTTTCTGATTCTTTTGATACTGTGATAATAGTAATGGATTGGCCTCCTGACTGGGTATGAGAGTAAATCCTTACCCAACCACTAGGCTATTATGGAAGGATAGATACACATCTCAGCCAGGATGGGTCCTGTTTCTTTTCCCAGATGAGTAGAAAATATAATGGATGGACTGGAGGAATCTGCCTGCTAAGAGCAGTTATTCCTTGTGTACAATTGGTGGCAGTGCTCCTCTGGTCTGTCTCCAGTTTGGACACCCACAGGTAGTTTGACAAAGCAGATTTGTTACGTTTCTCAGGGCTCATTTGGGGGACTGCTGAGAGAAGATTCAGACCGCATTTCATAGAAGTTCCACCTGACCCTGAAGTGCTTCCTGGGTGCAATGTTGTAGCATCAGAAATGAAGCTGTCCCATCTCCCCAAGATGAGTAGGGTGAAGATGCAGACAAAGCCCATCTGGCTGGAATGGAGGAAGAAATAAGAGAAAGAATTATGTTTGCTGTAGGAAGAAAACATGTTGTGAAGGTATTGTCTCTCTATTATAAAAAAAAAAATCTTGGAAGGAGACAAGACGTGATTTTCTCAGAGAGACACTTTCATGTCCCTTGAGATATTGTCAGACACATTTCTTGTAGAGAGAAAGAAACGATATTCACTCATGGGCAGTTATATGTTGCGTGGTCACAATGTAATTCCAAACATGGAATCAAAATTCAATGCGATATTGATGAAAAGGCAAAAGTGAAGAAAGATCAAATATATGGACATAGGTGATATGACAGAAGTGCGCCGCGTGAGATGCAGATCATGGGGCAAGGCAGCAGCAGCAGCAGCAAGCCAGTAGCTGATCGAGCAAAGAGGAGGTAAAAAAAAAATTGTGCTTGTTTTCCATTGTATCACCATTTAAGAGGGGGTTTTGGAGTGACTGCGTCTCCTTAGGGTGCATTCAGCCCCCCTCTTCAAAATGCGAGCGGCAGAGACGCGAAGTGGCTAGTGCGTAGCGCAGGCCACTGGGGGTTGGCGAGTAAAGCGAGCAGGAAGCGAAGCCCCCTAGTGCTTAATAAAAATAAACATTTTGAACCCGGTACTTTTGTCTGCATGGTTGTGTCTGGGTTTTTGGGCACTGCAAAAAATGATGTAAAATGTATAAATACAAATACAAAAGCTGAATGACAATAAAAAAGATATTATGACTTAGCCTTTCATTTTGAGTTTGCAATGAATGAAACTATTTGGTAAAGTGACCTGCTGACATTAGATATGGGAAACACTACTGTATCATTCCAAAGTTCAGGTTTAAGTTCAAATTTATCCATCTAAGTTAATAAAACAAATTCAGTGAGGAAATAGCTACACAAATTATGGAATCTGTCAGGAAGTCATGAAGACAGCAAGAAAGAATGGCAATAAATTGTGTTTTGATGGTGGTTGTGTGGTATTGAAAGAAAAAAACTTAATTTTACATGCACACCCACAACCACACATGTATGTGTACCTATATGTAAAAAGTGTATATATATATATATGTAGAAATGCTACTACAGCTTTTAAAGTATCATGGACTGAATGTGACATGATAAAACTGCATAACATGTTACTGTATGCAACAAATGTTAGCAACAAATCTGTCATTTCAAGCAGTAATTGCCATTTGTAACATTAAAAGCATCTTGGCTGTATTTTAAAATAATTTTAATAGTACCTTGATCAAAAAGTAATAGTTGTTATCAAAAAGTTTAAAACCTTTGAATATTAATATATAATAGCATAACCAGCTTCATAGAACACAAAGTCAACATTTCATTAGTGGAGGGTGCAATGCAGAAAATATTGCAGGAGAGATTCCAGTCCATCATAGGACCTACAAACACACATATTTAAACTTATACACTCCTAAACAGCCAATCTGTAACTGCCTTTATGTGTATGCATGCACATTATACAGTGATAGGCAACATTGTAAATGCAGAGTGCAGACAAATGCAGCAGAGAACATGGGCAGGGTCAACAAGAGGAGAGAAACAGGAATTGGCAAGAATGACATGTGTTACTGTGCCAGGGTAAAAAAAGGCACCTCTAGAGGGTGTCATGCTGTGTAGCTGGATAGAACAGGACAGGTAACTGTATGACTGCTCTGGAAAACTGGCCAGTATGAGGTGTGGTGGATCAGGGAACTCTAACTAGGTTTAGCTGTTGCAGATTTAGGATTGCCATTGATCCTATGGCCAAACATGACCCCATAATGGGTTGTAAAGTCACCTCCTAGCCATTTGATGTAAGCGTAAAGTCAAGTAAGAAAGATCTACTATATAATGCAATTTAAGAAAATGTTTCACAGTAAAGAAAAACACATAGTAAACTGTTAAAAAAGCACCCACCAGTTTGCCATACATCTATTTAGAAAAAAACCCCACTTAATTCAGTAACAGAGCTTTAGTCTGTTCTGGGGGGCATCATTATTATTTTATTACTTATTATTAGGCTGACACTTTTATCCAAAGGGACTTACAACATTTGGGAGGTACAATTGGTTACATTTCTTTTGTTTTTCTAATTGGAGCACAGGCTGGTGATGTGACTTGCTCATCCTCACACAATGTCAGGACTGGGTTTGAACCCACAGTTTCAGGGTTTGAAGTCCAAAGCTTTAATCATTATGCCACACTGCCAGCATCACGTACCAGCTAGGATCAACCCTGTATAGAGCACCAGTCCATTTGAGGGGTACACTGACTTGCAGGCAGTCATACTCAAAGCAAGCCAATATTTAATGGATAATGCATACAGCATCCCTGTCTCTGGACTGTGGGAGGAAAAGCTTAATTTAATAACTAGCAGAGTATCGTATAATAGTGTTATTAAGGTCAATTGAGCTGAAACTGTTACACCTCCTTAATCTTCTTCCAAAAAGTAATATGGATTGAACAGATAAAAAGGAACAAAAATACGACGTGATGTAAGCTTTACCGGCCTCACATTTAACGGTTAAAGTCGAACCCAACACTCGGCCGCAGTCCACTGCCACTCACGAGTATATGTAAACACTTGTCCAAGCTGCTCCGCAGAGTTCCGCATCACGCGAGGATTTACTTTTGGGCGCTGTCCATGGTTGCAGTGGTTGCAGGGTTGCGAGCCACACCAATACTTTCTCGTGATTGGCTCGCAGGGCGGTCACGGGAGCGCGCTTGGTCTTGGGAGGTGCTCGTACTTTGGTCCCAAATCCGCTCACGCGTTCTGTCTGTGGGTTATCTAGACTCCCGGTGCGTAGTCGCTGCGGGAATCCCTCCCTGCTGGAATCCTGAGTGAGAGCGCCAACGAGAGCGAGAACGTAACTCCGCAACTTCTCACGACGAGAGCTAAAATAAACAAAACAAATCATGGAGTAGCTTCTTCAAGGGTTAACATGCAAAGAGGTGAGTACGCTGATAATATGATTAGTTAAAAAAATGAAACGACCTGACATGCTGGTGACAGCCGTTACCGAAATCATGCATCCAGTGCCCTTATCACGTCACACGGAAGGCAGGGCTCCTGCAGTATTACAGAAGTGTCATGTTTGTGGTCTGTTTGTTTATTCCAGTCAGGTGCCTTTAGAACAAGCTGACAAAGGATACCATGTTCCTGTACTTTTCTGGTGTGTTTTGGCGTTTCGATATCAACAAGTCAGCCAAAAAGTTACAGAAGTGTTTGCGCCATTATAAACTTTATGTTTCAGATATTACGCACCGAAATCAATCAGTGTTGGAAAAAAAATTAAAAAGTTGAACGCGAGAAGAAGTCAATGATGCAGTACGGTTAGCTGTTCTCGCTCATATCATCCAAATAAAACGAGCCCGACTTGTGTCCCAGAGGGGTGCGGGCCTCGCGCTGATATCTTTTCTTTAACGCCCCCTCCGCATTACCAATCAGTCTCTTCCAAAGCGCGCTATTAGCACCGTTTCAGCGGATGTAACTGTTGTTGTGAGAAACGGGTACTGCGCATGAAGATGGCAGCACTTTAAAAACCGCTGCAAAGGCAGATCAATGCAGGATTTTTTAGCATCTTCAGCAATGCTGATTAAGGTATCAATTCTTTGCTAATGAACAATATACTTTAAATATAATGTTCTACATTCGCGATATGAATTATTTGAAGTGAAATTCTCGTATCGAATAAGCATCCACCCTGTTATTCCTTAATAGTTGTTCGTAGAGCCTATCTGCAATTTCTGGAATAAGGCATGAGGTAGCCCTAGTCGGGACGTCGCTTTCTAGCAGGGCAGAAATCAACAAATCGTCACTAAGGACAGCGACCGAATCAGGAATGGACAGGCGGCAGCACTAACCGATGAAAACCATTTCTGCAGTTTAACTAACTTTAACCTGTTTCAACTGTCTTGGTCTTTTCAGACACTAATGAGTAATATAAATATTTAGTAATGAAAATATATTTTATTTATATAGTGCCTTTCCCTTGCACAAAGTGATTAGCAAATGATTAAATGAATACAATGGGAATAAAAGCAAAGCTGGCATTAATAACAAAGAATACAAACTAATCTAAAACATTAAATAAACACCAAATAATAGTCAAATACATCAAAGCCCAAGTTCTGAATTAGATTAATAAATAAATAGAAAAAAAAAGATGAAAGCCATGAACACTATTTTTGTATGCTTACATGAAGGAATGTACTGTAAATGCAGATTTTACAATTACCCACAACGATAAGGAACAAGCCTTAAATGTTAGTTGTTTGTACTCACTGAGTGCAGTATATATGTTAATTTGTATTTATTTATACATATATATTTTTTTTTCTTATACATTGTCAAGTAGGATCAGTGTAACTGGGCAAATGAGTCCGAACTTTTCTCTGAAAGCTCTAGTGTTCTTATTTACCTGTTCTGAAAATCGATCTGTCCATTTTAAAACTTGCATAATTCATTTCAGGTTTGAGGATGCTCTTACAGTAACAGTTAAATTTATATCATAATGAAAAACAAAAAAAAAGTCTTACTATTATTATTATACATTCTTATCTTTTGCAAAATCATCAAAGCACAAAGGGTGAATTTCCACAGGTGTGCTGATGATACACTTATACATGTCAGTCACCCCAGATGCCCTTAACTTCAGAGCTTGATTTGATGTGATTTTGGATAAATTAGGTGAACATAATTGCAGAGCATTGTTGGGTTGGTTAGCCTGCCCTTATCAAAACTGTTGTTCTAATATTGTAATGTTCTAATGTCATTCTAGGATTGAAATAGTAAATTTTATTACTGAGTATTGTGGCAGAACTGTACATAGCTTTTTCTTTCATTATTTATACTTTGCCATCTTTTGGGTTGGTGAACCATTTGGCATCGTGTGACATTTTATCACATATATATAATTGCACTATATTTACACAGTGCTTAACATGGAGCAAAATTTTAGACCCGATTTGAAAACATTTATGTTGGTTTTACCTACAGATACATCCATTTTTTACACTTGCTTAATCCGCTTCATGTTTGAGATCCAAGTACTGTATGTAGAAGTCTCACGTGCAATGGAAAAACCTAGTAGCTACCATTTTTTTCAAAACTTGAGTTTTTTAGATTTTGGAGGTACTAGGTCTTTCCTGGTGTTATAAGTTAGTGGTGATGGCCAAATATGTCTTCATTCTGGTCATAGCATAATGGAATAAGCTAGTTTGTACACAGTATTTCATATACTGCAAGATATGGCCAATCATCGCCCCATAATGAGTTGTAAAGTCACCTAGTAACTCCACTGACTAATGAGGGAAGACTGCCTACCAAAGAAATGTCAGATTACGATCATATGATTCAAATGCCGCAACTGCATGATTTAAATGGCAGGTGTTGTTGATTTGTGAAAAAAACTATATTGTGTATGTGAAGCTCTGGAAAAATGAAATAAATCTAGAGATCATTAATTATAGGGGTGACATCATTTTCTCAATTTGCTGAAAACTTGAAAGATGTGACATACTAGGTTTTTCTATAGTTGGTGAGAAATGCTGAACTTCTCTGATACAGCAGAGATAGGTAAAGTAATAAAATCATATTGATGAAACTTCATAATGTTTTGTTGAAAATACATTCAAGGAGAAAAAAAGAAGACAAAAAATATATGTGCAAAAATTGAACAGTTTAAAGAGTAGGAGACACTATGAATTCCCATGATACGGACAAATAAATAACACCAGATAAATTAGATTTTCTTTTTAAAATTCTGTACTTTGGTTATCTTGTACAGTTTAGTATTGGGGCAGATTTGGAATGGATTACACTTTAACTTCAGTGTCTGATTAACTGTTAGTACTGCCTTTAACCATTCACATAGCTTAAATGATCATTTAAACATATACTGGAAGATTGTTTTAAAACAATATTCAAACACATTTAGCATTCTTCCTCACCTGTCCCTGTTATATAGGGTACTTTTGTATGGTGTCATTCCCAGGGAATATTTTAGACAGGAAATAAGTATATAGTTTAGCTGCCAAATGTGGACTGGAAATTATTCTAGCAAACAAATGATGTACTGGTCCAGACTGAAGCTACACCTCTGGGTACTGAGTATCACGAAACGCTTCAGTGGGAGCTACACAGGGTAGTGCAATGTAGGATGGAGTCATACACATGTCCAATGCTGTGGTGTGGCACATCCAACCAAACATTATTCCTGAAGCATTTGTCTCTTGAAAGTGTGGACTAGACCAATGTTGATTTCCTAGAATGTCTATGCAAACATCAGGTAGGCAGTCTTTGGAAGACAGTTGCTTGTTGAAAAATGGCATGAGACTTGTTTGACATTTTATTTTTGTTTTTTCTCAATTGTCCGACTTGTAGCACCGAGTTCGTAGGGTATTCACATGGAATTTTTGAGCTTTCAGAAACTCTATTTACTGTTCTTCAAAGAGCACGTGAGCAACATTAATCAATGTATCAGTGTGAGTTTATATCCCACACTTACTGGGAGTTCCTGGATCGTGAGGAACAATAGCAAGCCCCGTTCCCCACTACAAATGGGGTTCTGTAGCTTACCCACACGACTCTCTGTGCCAGGCAAACTCACATTGATCCATTCAGTGTAATGCACCTGCAGCCCCAGACATCTAAGGGTATCACAGAACAGTTAATTGCTCAGTTTTACATGTTGCTTATGCATGATTGGACTCTCTGAATTATTTTTTCTGTTGTTCATGGCTGCGAATACAACCCCCTGATGTCCATGTCTATCCCATCCTGCTGCAGCCCCCAGCAAACACCTTAACCATAAATTGTCAATATTAGACTGTAAGTTTCACAAAACAGGTTACAGTTTTACAGTAGTGGATAAGCGAATCAGTGGGAATGGAATCTGTTGATAGCCAGAAGTTACTGTATATATAGACTAAATTACTGAATCAAATGTTATTCTTAAGACTTCAATTTTGAAATCTTTGCTTTACAAATTCAACACATTTTTCAAGAAATCAAGATTATGCTTTGGTTGTGTTTTCAGTGTTACCCTGAACTTTTAGAGTGCACATAAATTACACGCTAATTTGGGGGCTGGTTTTCAGAAAGAACCCTTTTTCAGATTTTAGCGATTTGTCCCCAAACATGCAATACTGCTTTGAGAATCTTGTCTGGCCCAGCAAGACTACTTTTATGATGAGCCCTACAGTGTATCCCCAGTGGAAGCTGTGAGCGTAACGGATATGTTAGCCAAATCCTTTGCCACTTAATCACCCTTGCTGGTTTTTATTCAAATTACACTAGTGTTTTTAGTAAACTATTTTTCATAAAAGTATAATTAATAAAAATACAAAAAGTACATGGCTTAAGTGTTTTTTCCTGCTATTAGATTATTTGTTTAATGAATTTAACAACAGAGGAATATAAATACAAATAATATGCTTGACTATTACATGATAAGATCTCACACCATTATTTGGTAATTTTGTGTCCTTCTTTATTTAGTAGTCCTGGGGCTAGCACAGTACATCATTTGAATCATTTTTTGCTTTAATTAAGTAAGACTAGAGAAAGCCTGCTTCCTGGTGCTTAGCTCATATTATTGTACAGTGTTATGGAAACACTGATGAAAAGTGCAGGCAATTTATAGTTTCCTCCTTTGCCCCCTGCCCTTAATGACATTGAAATGGTGCAGCATTTGAATTACAAGCTCATTCTGAAAATACTTCTAATTCAGAAACAAAATGTGAGTTGCATTAATTTTATCCTCTTGTGTCATCTTTTGTAACACTTTATCCTGTTGAAATTCATAATGGGAACAGGCCAAGCAAAGAAGGCCAGAGTCTCTTTTCTAGCCATAATATGTAGCTAGCTCCCAAGTGTATCTTGGTCAGCTGAGTGAGAAAGAGAGACAGATAATCTTTCCATCGTGTCCTTATGTCAGTGAGCTATGTTCATGTTTTCCTCTGGAGTACACCACGATGGGCCATAAACCCTGTGGAGAAACTTACTGATGCTTGCACTTGCAAACTTGAGCTGTTGGTCACCAAGTGCTGTTTATGACAATAAGTGAGGATAGGAACATAGGTTTCTCAGTAAAATGAGAGGTCTTCTTTTTTGAAATTTGTTGGCCAGTCTAATGAATATAGTAAACAAAAATCAGTAAGAACTTTTTACAAAAATTTGTATTTTTTAAATTACTCATAATGTGTAATGTATTCTATTGTAATTGTATTGTTGAAATGTGGCTAAATTCATAGCATAATTACCAGAAATTATTATTTTTTTATTACATTTACCCTTAGGTTTATTCCAGTGAATCCAGTGGCACACTGGTTAGCACTCCTGCCTTATAGCACCAGGGTCAATTCAAACACCCCAGCTGCTGTCTACGTTGACTATGGTGGACATCCTTCTTATTTTCTTAGTAAAGTTTCTCCTTAACATTCTTATTTCCCTCCATATGTCAATGATGTGTGGGTTAAGTTGAGTGGCGTTTCTAAAGATGCCCATGTGTGGACTTCCCTGTGATAGATTGGTGTGGTTTTCACACCTCTACACAAAGCTGCAGGAGTAGACTTTGTGTATTGGAGTTGAGTGGATTTGTGAGATGAATGAATGAAAGATTACAGCTATCACAATTCCAAATCCCAGATTTAGTTTACCGGTAATTTATTAAATAAATACCATTCTAAAAAATGACACTGTTAAATGAGACTTTACTTTAGGGATGTGTTTTTATTAGTGCCTTGGTCCTGTCATTTACATTAATCTAAAGCACCAGGGAAATTAACAGATTGACATTTTATTTATGCAGCCTCTCAAAACAGACCACAAAAAATTGTAATTTGTTCCGAAGTAACGTTATCTTTCGGCAAAAGTTGTATTTTGTCTTTAATAGTAATGCAGAATGCTATCTATCTATCTATCTATCTATCTATCTATCTATCTATCTATCTATCTATCTATCTATCTATCTATCTATCTATCTATCTATCTATCTATCTATCTATCTATCTATCCACAGCATAACATCATAGACACTGATATCCAATTTGAAAAACGTTAAGGGCTTGAAGGAAGTTTTATATGGAGGTTGAAAAGATAACATGCACTACAAAATATTACAAGTAGTAGATTAAAGGGGGGCAGGGTAAAACCAAGACTTGAAGATTTGAAGAGTCAGCTTTTCAGGTGTTGACATTAGACTGTTCTTTTTCTGAACCTTATGTGTTTTACGTACGGGAAAGAATGTGAAGCACATCCTCAACAAAGGAAAGGATGTACAGAGTATGGCATCATGGTACACAGAATTAAAAAAAGGATAAATGTGTATTTTATGTGAACAGGGTGGCATGTGGCTGCCTCCTGGGTTCAACACTTGGGGTTCTAATCCTGCTCCCAGTCATTATCCATATTCTCCCAGTATCTGCATGGGGTTCCTTTTGGGTTCGTTGGCTCTCAAAGACATGCTAGTAAGAAGACTGGTTATTCCAAATTGGGAGTAGATATTTGTGTGAGTGTCTACTGTGATGGACTGGCTGGGAGAAACTTCAGTTCCTGGCAACTCTGAATTCGGCAGATTTATTATTTGAGTATTGTCAAGGAATGGTATTGAAGAATTCATTGTGCCACTGCCTGTTGTCTCAGTGTTGGTGTAGGTACATTGGACATTTAGACATTTCTGTGTAGTAGTGTGTAGGTTGTATAAGATTTATAAAAAAAATATATATTATTTTTCATCCATTATGAGACCCGCTCAGTTCAATTCAGTGTTGCAGGAAATTTTTCTTCTTCTTTTTCTTCTTCTTCTTCTTCTTCTTCTAGTTCTTATTACTTTAACAAGTAATACAAAAACATACTTGTTGACTGAAGTCAGAGCTGCAAAAGAGTTATTTAACGCCAAAAAAGTACTAAACCATGAAAAGTTAAACTTTAGCTTATTTTACTTGCTGGGGTCATTTACTCACATGAAAGCTTACCATATAAAGGAGATAATGATAATTACTGCAGGGTTACTTATGTACCAAGGGCAAATGGAGTAGGCACTTTCTAGAGTGCTTGTTTATTCATAGTGTAGTAGTCCATGTCTGCTCATAATACGTCAGCGATTTAATGATTTAGGTTAAAGAAAATGTGGAGGAATGGCACTGCTGATGCAATGTGTTGGGTTCAGATCTCATACCCTTATGTTGTTAGTGCAGAGCTTGCACCTTGTCCCCATGTCCGTTTGAGTTATTTTTCAGGGAACTTTTGTATCACTCCCACATACCCAAATATCTGCAGGTTAGGTGATTCCAGATTGGTGGTGTGTTCATGATTGGTACTGTAATGAACTTGCTCCCTGTTCAGAGCCGTTTGCAGTTTTGTGTCTGATCTTGTCAAGAAATGACCTGGCTCTCTGTGACTTTGAATTGGATAAAGAGGGTCTGAGAATGTTATATTGTGCTAAAATGTGAAAGAGTGTTCATCGATCATCCATGTTTCCATTTTCTGCACCTGAATTATTCAGTGTTTTGAGTAACCCTCAATGTACCATTATACAGTAGCAGAATGTGCAAGGTATTATATAACTATGAGCAAGATGCTGGTCCAATGCGGAAAACACCCCCACATGCCACCATGTAATCTTAATGGGACGATACAGTACCTGGGAAGAGAAGTGAAGTCCAGCACCTGCGAGGAATCAGTTGTAACCACTATGCCACCTGTTTTTCAATAAATAATTTTTATTTTACATTAGATTAATGAGTCACTGGTGTGCAGGGATTAGCTCCAGAGGTGTTTATATTCAGACTTGGTCTCTTTTTCATAGTCTCCATTTTAACTGCATCTTCAGGTTTCCCCGTCATATTCCAAGCTTATGCTTTCAGATTAATCAGTAACTGCCAGAAGCCAGTGTGAGTGTGCCCCCCTGCCCAGGGTTGATTCTGGCTTTATGCCTGATGCTGCTCCGTTAGGCATCACCCAGTGTTAGAATAAGCAAGTACAGAAAATTGATGGATGGATAGATGTACATTTCACTGAGAAAGCAAACAAGAATTCAGTGGGCTATATGCACAGAGGGCCTTTTTAAACATTGGTGATGCATTCCAGTTTCTGTTTATTGCTGACTTGTTTCTTGAAGACAACTGCAGCAGTAATAAAAGCTGTTTACAAGTGTGGAGGTTTTCACTTTCTTTCTTACATATATACTGTACCTGACAATACAACTCATATTATAAAGGAATCTGCTCATCTAGTTTAATCTTCTTCTGTTGCATTCATTGTTTTGAATGTAGTATCCTTGCAGAATGCTTTTCAGCTGCAGTGTGCATACTGTATACAGTGCATCCGGAAAGTATTCACAGCGCATCACTTTTTCCACATTTTGTTATGTTACAGCCTTATTCCAAAATGGATTAAATTCATTTTTTTCCTCGGAATTCTACACACAATCCATAATGACAACGTGAAAAAAGTTTACTTGAGGTTTTTGCAAATTTATTAAAAATTAAAAAGCTGAGAAATCACATGTACATAAGTATTCACAGCCTTTGCTCAATACTTTGTCGATGCACCTTTGGCAGCAATTACAACCTCAAGTCTTTTTGAATATGATGTCACAAGCTTGGCACACCTATACTTGGCCAGTTTCACCCATTCCTCTTTGCAGCACCTCTCAAGCTCCATCAGGTTGGATGGGAAGCGTCGGTGCACAGCCATTTTAAGATCTCTGCAGAGATGTTCAATTGGATTCAAGTCTGGGCTCTGGCAGGTCCACTCAAGGACATTCACAGAGTTGTCCTGAAGCCACTCCTTTGATATCTTGGGTGTGTGCTTAGGGTTGTTGTCCTGCTGAAAGATGAACTGTGGCCCCAGTCTGAGGTCAAGAGCGCTCTGGAGCAGGTTTTCATCCAGGATGTCTCTGTACATCGCTGCAGTCATCTTTCCCTTTATCCTGACTAGTCTCCCAGTTCATGCCGCTGAAAAACATCCCCACAGCATGATGCTGCCACCACCATGCTTCACTGTAGGGATGGTATTGGCCTGGTGATGAGCGGTGCCTGGTTTCCTCCAAATGTGATGCCTGGCATTCACACCAAAGAGTTCAATCTTTGTCTCATCAGACCAGAGAATTTTCTTTCTCATGGTCTGAGAGTCCTTCAGGTGTCTTTTGGCAAACTCCAGGCGGGCTGCCATGTGCCTTTTACTAAGGAGTGGCTTCCGTCTGGCCACTCTACCATACAGGTCTGATTGGTGGATTGCTGCAGAGATGGTTGTCCTTCTGGAAGGTTCTTCTCTTTCCACAGATGACCTCTGGAGCTCTGACAGAGTGACCATCGGGTTCTTGGTCACCTCCCTGACTAAGGCCCTTCTCCCCTAATCGCTCAGTTTAGATGGCCGGCCAGCTGTAGGAAGAGTCCTGGTGGTTTTGAACTTCTTCCACTTACGGATGATGGAGGCCACTGTGCTCATTGTTTAGATGGCCGGCCAGCTCTAGGAAGAGTCCTGGTGGTTTTGAACTTCTTCCACTGTGCTCATTGGGACCTTCAAAGCAGCAGAAATTTTTCTGTAACCTTCCCCAGATTTGTGCCTCGAGACAATCCTGTCTCGGAGGTCTACAGACAATTCCTTTGACTTCATGCTTGGTTTGTGCTCTGACATGAACTGTCAACTGTGGGACCTTATATAGACAGGTGTGTGCCTTTCCAAATCATCTCCAATCAACTGAATTTACCACAGGTGGACTCCAATTAAGCTGCAGAAACATCTCAAGGATGATCAGGGGAAACAGGATGCACCTGAGCTCAATTTTGAGCTTCATGGCAAAGGCTGTGAATACTTATGTACATGTGCTTTCTCAATTTTTTTATTTTTAATAAATTTGCCAAAACCTCAAGTTACCTTTTTTCACGTTGTCATTATGGGGTGTTGTGTGTAGAATTCTGAGGAAAAAAATGAATTTAATCCATTTTGGAATAAGGCTGTAACATAACAAAATGTGGAAAAAGTGATGCGCTGTGAATACTTTCCGGATGCACTGTATATCCCATCAGTATAGCAATATATCAGAACATTTAAAACAAGAGCTGCTTATCACCTTGTATGAAGATTTTCACTTGTGTTATGAAAACAGCAGTGTTGTAACTATAAGTATTGCAGGTGAGACAATAGTACTGGGCCTGTGGGTACTGCATGGTTATTTTTTTGCCAGGTATTGTTTATTATTAATATGCTTGCCTCCTTGACATCGGAATGAAAAGGTAAATGGGGTTAGCATGACCATAACTCCATAAAGCTTAGTTATGACTTTTTGACCTTTTATATGGCTTACAGTGGTGTGAAAAACTATTTGCCCCCTTCCTGATTTCTTATTCTTTTGCATGTTTGTCACACAAAATGTTTCTGATCATCAAACACATTTAACCATTAGTCAAATATAACACAAGTAAACACAAAATGCAGTTTGTAAATGGTGGTTTTTATTATTTAGGGAGAAAAAAAAATCCAAACCTACATGGCCCTGTGTGAAAAAGTAATTGCCCCCTGAACCTAATAACTGGTTGGGCCACCCTTAGCAGCAATAACTGCAATCAAGCGTTTGCGATAACTTGCAATGAGTCTTTTACAGCGCTCTGGAGGAATTTTGGCCCACTCATCTTTGCAAAATTGTTGTAATTCAGCTTTATTTGAGGGTTTTCTAGCATGAACCGCCTTTTTAAGGTCATGCCATAGCATCTCAATTGGATTCAGGTCAGGACTTTGACTAGGCCACTCCAAAGTCTTCATTTTGTTTTTCTTCAGCCATTCAGAGGTGGATTTGCTGGTGTGTTTTGGGTCATTGTCCTGTTGCAGCACCCAAGATCGCTTCAGCTTGAGTTGACGAACAGATGGCCGGACATTCTCCTTCAGGATTTTTTGGTAGACAGTAGAATTCATGGTTCCATCTATCACAGCAAGCCTTCCAGGTCCTGAAGCAGCAAAACAACCCCAGACCATCACACTACCACCACCATATTTTACTGTTGGTATGATGTTCTTTTTCTGAAATGCTGTGTTCCTTTTACGCCAGATGTAACGGGACATTTGCCTTCCAAAAAGTTCAACTTTTGTCTCATCAGTCCACAAGGTATTTTCCCAAAAGTCTTGGCAATCATTGAGATGTTTCTTAGCAAAATTGAGACGAGCCCTAATGTTCTTTTTGCTTAACAGTGGTTTGCGTCTTGGAAATCTGCCATGCAGGCCGTTTTTGCCCAGTCTCTTTCTTATGGTGGAGTCATGAACACTGACCTTAATTGAGGCAAGTGAGGCCTGCAGTTCTTTAGACGTTGTCCTGGGGTCTTTTGTGACCTCTCGGATGAGTCGTCTCTGCGCTCTTGGGGTAATTTTGGTCGGCCGGCCACTCCTGGGAAGGTTCACCACTGTTCCATGTTTTTGCCATTTGTGGATAATGGCTCTCACTGTGGTTCGCTGGAGTCCCAGAGCTTTAGAAATGGCTTTATAACCTTTACCAGACTGATAGATCTCAATTACTTCTGTTCTCATTTGTTCCTGAATTTCTTTGGATCTTGGCATGATGTCTAGCTTTTGAGGTGCTTTTGGTCTACTTCTCTGTGTCAGGCAGCTCCTATTTAAGTGATTTCTTGATTGAAACAGGTGTGGCAGTAATCAGGCCTGGGGGTGGCTACGGAAATTGAACTCAGGTGTGATACACCACAGTTAGGTTATTTTTTATTATATATTTTTATTTTATTAATTTTCATTGTAATCATTCCATACAAACAGATCCATTTATAACCCAACAAATTTGAAAACAAATCAAACCCCATCCCTGAGAAGGAGAGCTTAGCTAAAGGAAAATTTCTTTAAGCTTTTTAATAAGGCAACATTAGACAAAAGAAGGGGAGAAGTAAATATCTATATAAATAAGAGATGGAGAAGGGAGTTAAATACAATAATAGTTAATTCTCTTATTCTAAAATAATATTGATTAAATCCTGCCAAGTTTTGAAAAAATTTTGTACAGATCCTCTAACTGAAAATTTGATTTTTTCCAATTTCAAATAATATAAAACATCAGTTTCCCACTGACTTATAAGAGGAGAATTAGGATTCTTCCAATTTAACAAAATAAGTCTGCGTGCCAAGAGTGTAGTGAATGCAATCACCGTTTGTTTGTCCTTCTCCAATTCAAGTCCATCTGGAAGGACACCAAACACAGCTGTTAGTGGGTTAGGAGGGATTGTGATACTAAGGCTGTCTGAGAGGCACTTAAAAATCTTTGTCCAAAATGATGTTAGTTTGGTGCAGGCCCAGAACATGTGACCCAGTGAGGCAGGAGCTTGGTTGCAGCGCTCGCAGGTCGGATCCTGGCCTGGAAACATTTTGGACAGTTTTAAGCGAGACAGATGAGCTCGATATATAATTTTTAGTTGAATAATTCTATGCTTTGCGCATATAGAACTCGAGTGAATTCTCTGCTTTGCTACCTTCCACTCCTTTTCTGATATATTGATTAAGAGATCTTCTTCCCAATGTCCTCTTGGATCTTTGAAAGGTAGGGACTCTAATAAGATTTTATATATTGCGGAAATAGTGTTTGTTTCCTCGGAATTGAGCAGTATTTTTTCCAGCATTGTGGAGGGTGCAAGGTGGGGGAAATCGGGCAATTTCTGTTTAACAAAATTTCTAATTTGAAGATAGTAAAAGAAATGTGTAGCTGGGAGGTTAAATTTTGAACGTAATTGTTCAAAAGATGTAAATATGTTGTCTATATAAAGATCTCTGAGCATTTTAATCCCAAAACTTTTCCAGGTATTAAAAACTGGATATACTTGCGAAGGTTGAAAGAGGTGGTTCCCTTGCAAAGGTGCCACTGATAAAAGATTTTCCATCTTAAAATGCTTCCTAATTTGGTTCCATATTCTGAGTGAGTAAAGCACAATTGGGTTATTAGTATATTTGCGATAACTTTCATTTATTGGAGAGCAAAGCAGGGAATATAAAGAAGTACTACAGGATTTTACTTCTATTGCAGACCAAGCCTGTGTATGTGCATTTATTTGTGTCCAGGTTTTTATGGCTTGTATGTTTGCTGCCCAGTAATAAAACTGAAAATTAGGTAAAGCCATGCCACCTTCTGCCTGAGGTCTTTGTAGGGTCGCTCTTCGGATACGTGGGTGTTTTGAGTTCCAAATGAATGAGGTTATTATTGAATCTAACTTTTTAAAAAACGATTTATTGATATATATTGAAATGTTTTGAAATAAAAAGAGAAGTTTAGGAAGGATATTCATCTTAACAATGTTAATTCTTCCGGCTAGAGTGAGATGAAGGGTTGACCATCTATGCAAGTCTTGCTTAATTTTTTCCATACAGACGCCAAAATTTTGTTGATAAAGAGCTTTATGTTTACTTGTGATATTTACCCCTAGGTATTTAAACTGATCTGCTATGGTAAAAGGTAGGGTGTCTAATTTAATATTATATGCTTGTGAGTTCACTGGAAAGAGTATACTTTTATTCAGATTAATTCTAAGACCAGATATCTTTTGAAATTCTGTTAGTGCTGTTAAAACAGCAGGGACAGTGTTTTCTGGGTCCGATATATATAAGACCATATCATCTGCATATAGAGAAATTTTCTGTTCCAGTCCTTCTCTGACAATCCCCTTTATCTGATGAGAATTTCGGCAGTGAACCGCCAGTGGTTCAATAGCGATTGCAAACAACAGTGGCGACAAGGGACATCCTTGTCTGGTACCACGTTCTAGTTTAAAGTAGTCTGAGCAAATTTTATTAATACAAACTGAAGCTTCTGGACTGGTATACAGTAGTTTAATCCAAGCACAAATATTCGGGCCAAACCCAAATTTCTCCAATGCAGTGAAAAGGTAATTCCATTCGATCATGTCAAATGCCTTTTCTGCGTCTAATGATAGTAATATCTCTGGGGTGTTTGATTTTGCTGGAGAATATATAACATTAAACAAGCGTCGGAGATTTGAAGATAGATGTCGGCCTTTAATAAATCCAGTTTGATCTTGTGATATTACCGAGGGCAGCACTTTCTCCATCCTTCTAGCTAGGATTTTTGAGAGTATCTTAACATCATTATTCAGGAGTGAAATTGGTCTATATGATGCACATTGTAACAAGTCCTTATTTTGTTTAGGAAAGACGGTGATTAATGCTTGTCGAAATGTTTGAGGTAGTATTTGGTGGTCTTTAGCTTCTGTAAATGTTACCAATAAGAGTGGAGCTAGCTGAGTGGAGAATTTCTTATAAAACTCTACGGGGTAACCATCAGGGCCTGATGATTTCCCGCTTTGTAGTGACTTTATAGCGTCTAGTAATTCTGTTAGCGTTAGAGGTTTATCTAGTTCCTCAGCACTTAAAGCATCTATTTGTGGTATTTGTGAATTATCCAGAAATGCATTAGATTGCGTGTTGTTTTTTTTGGGCTCAGTGGAATATAAAGACTTATAGTAATCTCTAAATGTGTGCATTATTTTATTATGGTCGATGATTTCTTCTCCATTCTTGTTGGTGATTACTGGTATTGCATTGTGAACTTCTTGTTTATGAATTTGTTGAGCTAAAAGCTTATTAGCTTTTTCTCCGTGTTCATAGTAATGCTGTCTAGACTTATAAATAAGTTGTTCAGTTTCTTTAGTTGTTAAGATGTTAAGTTCTGTATGCAAGGCCTGCCTTTTCCTGTGAAGAGCTTCACTTGGACGCCTGGCTTGTTCTTCATCTATTCTAGTAATTTCATTTCTTAGCTCTGACACTTTCTTGGTTTCTAATTTATTTCTATGGGAAAGATATGAAATAATCTGGCCTCTTAGGAAGGCCTTTAGAGTTTCCCAGAGTGTTCCTGCAGAAACCTCTGTAGACATGTTTGTCTCTAGGAAGAAGCTGATTTGTTTGGATATAAATTCTGTGCAGTTCTCGTCTGCCAATAAAAGAGGGTTAAGACGCCATCTGCGAGGTGAGTACGAGGGGCTTATTGATTTTAGCTCCAAGACTAGAGGGGCATGGTCAGAGATAACAATTGTGTCATATTTGCATAATTTAATTGTAGGCAGGAAATTATTATCTATAAAAAAATAATCAATTCTTGAGTAGCTATAATGCACTGGTGAGTAGAACGAATATGTTCTTGAGTTTGGGTTAAGAAACCTCCAGGGGTCTGATAAGTTGTGATCCTTTAAAAACTGTGTAATTATCTTTGCAGTATTAGATGTCGTCCCCCCTGTCACAGGAGTCCTATCTAAGAGTGGATTTAAAACACAATTAAAGTCCCCAGCCATTATAATTTTATGAGTGTTCACACTGGGAATGGATGCAAATAGATTTTGCATGAATTCCTTATCATCAACATTGGGTGCATAAACATTTATCAAAATCATTTTACTGTTATATAAGTTGCCCATGACCATCACATATCTCCCTTCAGGGTCCGACACTACCTCTGATGCTACAAAAGGAACTGTTCTATGTATGAGAATTCCCACCCCTCTAGTTTTCTTTATAAAGCTAGAATGGAACATTTGGCCAGTCCAGTCTTTTTGTAATCTGAACTGATCCTTGGTTAGTAAGTGGGTCTCCTGTAAAAATACTATTTTAGCGTTTAAGCCTGTTAGGTGAGAGCATACTTTCTTTCTCTTTAATTCGTGATTCAGGCCTTTAACATTCCAGCTCACAAAGTTAACTGTCCCATCATGGAGACATTGATTCTGAGTTTTTAATGTCATTTTATAGTTTTAATTGGTAATATGGCAGTTTTAATCTTAGTTTCAAGATTCCCCAGGAGTTGTTGCATGTTAGCCTGTTGCTGCATTGATATTTATAATTATAAGGATTATAAGAATAGATTAGATATAACCTGCTCTCCTTCTCTCCCCCCTTTATCCCCCCACCCCCCCATTTTGCCTCCCCACATGAGGCTAGACCCCACTTCGCGATGTTCCAGTCCTCTGACATACGAAGAGACAGAGCACGTCCAAAACAAAACAAACCCCACCCTGCAGCGGCGTTACAGAATTAAAACAGAGATATCTTTTACAGTTAAATCCTTAATACTATCTGCCGAAAATGTTCTCATTAACAATATTTAATCTTGAAATAATCTTCAGCGCTTTTAAGTTAAGATATTAAGGTTAAAAAAAAAAAAAAAAAAAAAAAAAAAAACAACCCTGGGAGTGATTTTAAAAACTAGTCCAGGATAAACCTGGTAATTCATACTGTAATAGTATAATGGTAATTGTATAAATAGTAGAACAAGCATTAAACCAAGGGTATGAAGTTAAACAGTCTACTTTAAGGTATAGTAAAATAAAAAAAATAAATAAATAAATTAATTAAAAAAAAATAAAATAAAATAAAATAAAAAAAAAAAAAAAAGAAAAGAAATAAAAAAATAAATAAATAAAACGAATCCTACTTTAATCACTTCCACATTTTCACACTCACGTCTATAGCTCTATAACTCTGATTGAAACATAAACATATAACATATAAAGTCCAGATATAAAAAAAATTTTAAAAAAAGAGAATAAGAGATGTATAATTATAATACCAGTCTCTTTAAACATGGATCCAGCGATCAGATCATCGGTCTTTCCCGTGCCTTGATAGAATACGGCTCTTTAATTTTAATTAACTTTCAAAAAAAGTGTCGGAAACAGCTTCTTTAATTCTTTTTCAGCTTCTTCTTTGCTGAAGAAAATATAATGTCCGTCTTGAACTTCCACTTTCAGTTTGGCAGGATACAAGAGGCTGTATTTGATATCGGCTTCCCGTAGCATCCTTTTAATGTCGTTGTAGGATCTGCGTTTTGCAGCTGTTGATGGTGAGAAGTCGGGAAAAATACGAATAAGATTATTTTCGAATATATTATTTTTTAACAAGGGGGCAATTACTTTTTCACACAGGGCCATGTAGGTTTGGATTTTTTTTCTCCCTAAATAATAAAAACCATCATTTAAAAACTGCATTTTGTGTTTACTTGTGTTATATTTGACTAATGGTTAAATGTGTTTGATGATCAGAAACATTTTGTGTGACAAACATGCAAAACAATAAGAAATCAGGAAGGGGGCAAATAGTTTTTCACACCACTGTATATGCTTGATGTATTTCATTGATAATGGTCTTTTTATTGAACTTAATTTAATTGCACATGAGGGGGAGCTTAGTTAATATTTTTGGCACAAGGTCCAATCAAATTGTAGTTACACCATTAGAAAACAGCAAATCTACTGTACTCTGGTAATATCATCACTCTGTATATGTTCCATTTAGTCCCTTTGCAAATAAACAGTTCCTTAATTTTCATGGGGCCTTTCATAAATGGCTCATTCCCAAAGAAACCGTGCATTCAGTCAGGACCTTCCTCTCGAAGATGTTTTAAAAAACTGGAGAAAGAACCTTCGAAGATACTGTATAGTAGTAGATGACTCTTGCATTTCCTTCTTTATCTTTCCACATGTTTACCAGCCAATATGTTGTGCACATCCGTGTGTCAGCGCTTCACATCCTTCACAACTAACAGGCATACATAGTAGCGGAAAATGAACTAGGAAATTCCCATTAGTATTATTGTAATATAAAAAATGCAAACTCAGGCTGACTGGAAAAGCCCCACATATATTTCTACTAATACACTGCAGCACAGAAACTTCATGATGTATGTTTGTTAGAAATTCTTATGGGACAGTGATATTTAGAGTGTATTTTAGCCCAAAATAATTTTGCTCCCTTATCACTCTACTAAGCAAGCATTCTAGTGACAAGACAAGTTGCCTTGTTCTGCAGTGTGGCCAAGTTCCAAAATTCCTATACTGTACTTTTAATTGGTTCCCTGCAGAATAACATCACAAGCATATGGCAGAAGAAAAAATGTGCTGAGTTTACCTTATGTTTAGTTTATTGTAGCGCTTCTGGAGTGAGTGTGTCATCAGACAAGGTTGTCTTTCAGAGCTGGTGTGTCTAATTCTGTAAACAGTCATATTAGTGACATCCCACATTGAGCTGCATTGCTTTGCTACTTGGTGGTCTCTATTGAGCTGCCTTTGTGACTAATTATACCTGTACTGCAGGGTTGATATAAAAAGAACAGGTTGGACTCATCATATTTACAGTTAGTTACTGTTTCTTCAGGTTTACTCAACACTGCCAGTCCTTTAACATGTTTATGAAACCAGCTGCTGTTGATTTTAAAATGTGCCTGGATGGATTCCAGTGCAACACAGGACCTATTTACATGTACATTCATGCTCACTCACACTAGGGCAGTTTAGAGTTTCCAGTCAATCATAACACACACATCTTTGCAATGTGGGCACCAAACAAGAGTATCTGGAAAAAAACTAAAACAGACATGAAGAAAAAATTCTAACACCATGTAGGCAGTAAATTGACTGTGTCCTTTAAGTACAGTCCCTACAACACTGAAGACATTAAAGAGTCTTTATTTTGTTGATTAATGTCAAAAAAGCCATTTTACTGTGATTCAATGTTGTATTACAATGAAATGTGAAGATGTCCAAGATGTTGAATTCTTTTTCTATGCACAGTATAGTGCACGTACTGTCATACAATATATACTGTGAAAAGATTGAACAGACACAGGAAGAGGTTTGGGGGTAGCCACCCGTATACTTGAATTAGGCTGCCAAAATTGAAAGGTTGTTACCATAGAACAAGTCTCAACTGACTTCAGTCAAACAATAGAACAACCATAACAGGCAAAGGTGGTGGTTTTAAAGCTGGGCAGAGGAAGTGATGTCATCGAGGCAGGAACCGGAAATTATGTTATCGGGGCAAGAACTGGAAATGATGTAGTCGGGGCAGGAACCGGAAGTGACACCCTCAAGGCCAGGTGAAATTTCACGTGGTTGGTCTGCCGATGAAAAAGAGGGAGGATTAGTGCAGCCTACCATTCCCTGGTCTGGCATGGAATTATCCCTTTGTGAGCCCTTCAGCTGCCTCCCATTCGCACGTGTGTGACAATACACAATATGAACTATAAATGACACTTGATTTAATTTCTTTAAATTTAAATGAATTTAATTCATGTTTTTAAAACAATCTTTTGGGTTTGTTAGCAATTATACTCTTGACTTCAGTTTTAGACCTCACTTAGATAATATACTTGAATTGCTAATATGAATGTGGCAGCTATGTGCTTAATTCTTTCCAGGAAGTCATCTGTTGTAAACTGGAAAGTTTAGAGGCCAGAGCTGCTTTTTAGTAGATTGATGTAGTGCTTTAATTTTTGGTTATTTTGAGGGGAAATACAATGTATTGTGAAAATGCAAACTTTACTGCTGTTAAATCTGCCTTTGAATAGCTTGTTCCAAATTTTGGTACAATCATATTTACTGTAAAAAAAAAATGTAAATTTAGCATGCTATAAAATATCAGAAGAGAGCAGGGTGTGCTTGGGTTTCCCAAATATTTGAAGTACACCATCTATTATTTTACCCCCAAAGGAGGAGGTGCCTTTCCAGCAGTGCTAGGAAAAGGTGAAATCCAACACTGGAGGGTAGCCAGTCTATAGCCAGCACAAACTCACAAATACCCACAATCACTCTCACCAGATGATAATAATTAAAATTAATCTTCATATAAAGAAAAAAAGCTGATTATTTTGTCTCATGTTTTAGTGTAGACTACAGTTCAATTTCAATTTCTATTTATTTGCTTAGCAGATACTTTTAAGCAAAGCAACTTACAAAGGAGGTCCACATAATCAAATAAAGTATTACAGAACAAAGGTACAAAATTGATAATCACAAGTGAAGAGCTCAGAGCTAAATACAAGCTGTACAAGCTACAGAAATTCACCAAACTAAAGAGTCTCCTAATGCTTCTTAAACTCGGTAAGAGAACACATCAAAATGGTCCCTGAAGGACAGCTGGTCATCAGTCACCACCTTAAGTTTGCGTACTGACTAGGCAGGTGCTAGCCATAGTGAGTCAAAATGTATAGAAATGTGGTGCTGAATAGATTGAAGAGCTGGTATAACAAGTAGGTCTGTCTTTTCCAGATTGAGCTGGAGAGTGTGTTCCTTCATCCAGTTTGTAATATCAGTGAGGCATGCAGAGATTCTAGTTGATACTTTGTGGTCCTCTGGAGGGAGTGACAGGTACAGCTGTGTATCACCAGCGTAACACTGATAAGAAAAACTATGTGACTGGATGATAAGGTCCGGTGAATTGGTGTATAGAGAGAGGAGGACAGGTCACAGCATTGACCCTTGGGACACTCCAGTGCTTACCTAGTGCACCCATGACATCTCTCCATGGCAGGACACATGGTAGGATCTTTCCAGTTCCATTTCAGTTTCTCAACTTTGCATGTGTTACTTATCAAGGCATTTATGGTTGCAGAAGACACTTTTTTTTTCACTATATAACAACCGAAACTTAGAAGTAAGTGTTGGTGACGTTTTGATGACTGGCCCTACACCTTAACAGCAATTTTGTTTTTGTGACAAGAGGTGGGTAACCCTGAATCCTACCCATACCTTCAGTTTGGCTGGAAGTAGGCCCACTGCAGCGTAATTTGCTTGATAACAATGTCTATATCCATACGTTGATGACACTGAAATGCTGCATACACATGTCTTATAATTGGTATAAAGCATACATCCTACTTCAGGATAGCATTGCCAGTTATATGTTAGGATAGGAATGTGTGTCCAGCAGAAATAAACTGTCCTTTTTTTAAAATGGGGCTAGCAAAAAGAATAGCATTAAACAAAGGTGTTGTCTTTTTATGTAGGTCAATGTATAGATCAAAAATAAACAGGCAAATTCAATTTGAAGTCCAAATTTAAAGAAGATCAAAAACCAGAAGTGCTGCTAATGAATCTTTTATCAATTACTTATGCAAATGTCCCTTGCTGATCTTTCATTTAAAGTACAAGCGCTAATTATTTTACCCGACCATCCATCGGGCTCATGATGATGTCATACCCAACACTATGTATGAAATACATGACCAGTGATTTATTGCATCTGTAGGTGCCATAGTGTAAGAAACAAAAAAGCTTTTATGAAAGCAATAGCAAATGAACAAAGGAAGTGAGAAGGAGAGGGGATCATGCGGAGAAAAATTATATTGTGACACAAACAGTTTGAGCTTAATAAACAATGTGGATGCATAAAACTTGTCAACAATGGAATGGACACCCCAACAAATGAATTCTGCTTATATTTTGTTACTGTTTTCTTATTTATTTATTCATTTATCTATTTTCAAATATGTCCTCTTTGGGTATGCCATTAGGATGTTTGAGGACAACTATAGTAGCTCGAGGAAGAGTCTGCTTGTGGAAAATAGACTGACTCTGTACAGATAGATCACCCAGGACAATAAATCCATGAGATGGTGCCTCTGACCACTGTAGTAATATGTCGCTCAGTTATGCTTGTGTGGTAAAATGCATTAAATTTGGTAATTCCAATACAGAATGTACAGTATACTAAGGACTGACTGTTGTTGGTTCTTCATATCTCTAACCTTGTAACAATGGTACTTTGTATGAAAAGCTTCACTGCATAAGGCCAGGATTGTCCTGTCTGAGGTGCAGCATTTTCACATTTGTTTACTCCCATAGAATCCAGAGATGCTTGGCTTGTTGCTAGTCTTTTTTATCATGTCAGAGTCTTGTATGGATCTGCCCCTATCCATTACTACAGCATCCTGCCTGATCCCAGTCTCAACTGACCACACTGTAGCCAACATTTAAAGTATGTCACTGTGATCTGTAAAGTTTATTTCACGGTATCTGATTTTATTCATATGAACAGAAAGCGGACACATTTAGGTAAGATACATATAACACACGAGGCAAGCTGCCTGACAGAATGGGTGACAGGTTCGCTAGGTTAGCAATATGAGATAAAGATAAGCAACAAACAACTGTTCGCTGCCAAGGTAGGATATTCAGGGAAAGGAGGAGTGTGCAATGTCCCAGAAGTTCAGTTTCTGGTTTAAAGTGGCTGTTCTATTTTCTGTGTACTCATGTTTGGTGCTTGCATGATCACATTTCAGACTCTAGAACTGTAGGAAATGTACAGTATAAATGGTCAGACATTGCCCAGAACCAGTAGAGCTCACCTATGGCCAGATGGAAGACATCGCTCCAGCCCGTGCTTAGGACAACATGCTTTACCACACTCTGCCTTGAGGCTGGACAAACACCTATTGCAGGAAAACCCAACTGTTTAATCCTTTGGCCAAGTGTAGCCCTCCTTTGAGTATTATATTCACGTGAGTGTTAAGCCTACTTTAAACAGAAGCTAGTATAATTTTCTTTTAGTGTTACTGATTCTTTATTCTGTTTAGAATCATTGCCATACTGCTAGGGAAAGATATAAGATATATCTTTATGTATATTGTTGGGTTAGTAATAGCTGCAATCTCTAACACACCTCTTCGCAGGTTGCATGCACCCTCTGCTGCATACACACCCAACACTAAAGTTCCAAGAATTCAAACTGAGCAGAAGACAAAGTGGGCTTGGATATAAAAGACAGAGCCAAGATCAAATCCTAAAAGGCAGGTGTAGAATATGAGCTTATACCCAAATCTGGGTTTGCCTCTTAAGACATTATACCAGATACCCTACTAAAGAAAGTTAGAGCTGTCAATAGTTTAAAATCTACTGAATGCAATTCATATTTTGTGGTATTAGAAATTTAATTGACGAGAGTGGCATCAGTAAATTAATGTCTGAAGGCGGCTCACTATTGATAGCTCTGCTGTAAATGATGACACAAACACATATTTGCTAACCTTCTTTAGCAGGTGGACATATTTGTTGGTACCCCTTAATGAAAACAGCAAAACCCACAATTATCGCTGAAATAACTTGAAACTAGCAAAAGTAATTGCCACTCATTAGTGTTTATTCCTTAATAAACCACTGTCAGACTTTGCTTTAGTGTTTTGATTCAACAGAATATCATAACACAATATAACTCAAATAGCAACACAAATAATAAACCAAAATGAAAATGCTATCAACAAAATATTAATATTCTTTTGCACGACGTTTAGAGACAGTCACTGCAAACAAGTGATTCTTGGATCTCTCAATGATATTTCTGCACCTGTCCACAGGTAGTTTGGCCCACTTTTCATGAACACATTGCTCCAGCTGTGTCAGCTTTGAAGGGTGCCTTCTCCAGGCTGCATGTTTCTGTTCTTTCCATAGATATTCAGCAGAATTCAAATCAGGGCTCATAGAAGGCCATTTCAGAATAGTCCCAATGTTTTGTTCTTAGTCATTCTTGGGTGCTTTTAGCTGTGTGTTTTGGGACACTATCCTATTGGAGGATCTTTGACATGTGACTAAGATAGAGCTTTCTGAAACTGGGCAGTATGTTTCACTCCAGAATTTCTTGACAGTCTTGAGATTTCATTGTTCCTAGCACACAGACTCAAGGCATCCTGTGCCAGATGCAGCAAAGCATACACAAAACATAGCCAGGCCTCCTCCATGTTTCATAGTAGGTATGAGGTTCTTGTCTTTGAAAGCTTAATTTTTTCATCTGGACATAGAGCCGATGTGACTTGTCAAAAAGCTCCAGGTTTGTCTCATCTGTCCAAAGGACATTTTCCGTGCAGCATTGTGGCTTGTAAATATGCATTTCAACAAATTCAAGACAGGCTGTTTTATGTTTTTCTTTCAGCAGTGGAATTCTCCATTAAGCCCACTGTCACTCAAAAAGTGATGGATAGTGCAGACCCACATTGATGGCCCTTGACCTTGGATTCAGATTGTATCACTTTGGAAATTGTTCTTGGCTTTTTGTCTACTATTCTCACTATCCTTCTGCCCATTCTGGGGTCAATTTTCCTCTTGTGCCCTCATCCAGCAACATTGGCTACAGTCCCATGGACCTTAAACAGCTTAATAATATTTACAACTGTTGTCACAGGAACATCAAGCTGCTTAAACATTGTCTTGTAGCCTTTGCTCTTTAACATTCTTGTCTATAATTTTCTTTTTGATTTCCTCAGACAGCTATCTCCTTTACTTTTGTTGGTCCATGTTCAGTATGCGACACATGATGATACCAAACAGAAGAGTGACTACTTTTCTCAATTTAAATAGGCTAAATGACTGACTACATGATTGGAGACATTTGTGATATTAATTAAAGAAAACAGCTAGTTTGAAAAATTACTCTAATCCAATTATTTGAGATCTTTCCAAGGGTGAAAACAAATGCGTAAAAGTCATTTTAGAATACCTTTGTAGAATAAGCAATAATTTATATCTTTTCAAACTTGCTTTGCTTTTCTCAGTGATGTATCAAAGGCATGCAGGTATACTTGGGACTGTTGCTTTTCATTTAATCACTTTTCAGGAGACATTCAGCACTTTTTCATTGAGCTATAAGGGTACCAACAAATTTGTCCACGTCTTATTTGTGTTATGTCTTATGAAGTTTGATATGAGACTATACTACTATCATAAAGCTGGAATTCTGCTTTAAGTATGAGAAAAAATATTGGATATCTTATTATACTGTATGTATGTTTACTGTTTGTGTTTGTTTATTACAGTGCTCGTAGATATTTGACTTGTAATAATCTGTTATTTACTTTTTTGTTACTAATAATGGGCAATATAAGGTACTTATGGGTAATAAAATGAAAAGTGCTAATATTTTTATAAGAAATCAATAAGTTAACTTTCTTTTTATTGACTAGATGAATATGGCCATCATTATCTAGGATACTGAATGTATACTGGTGAAACTTTGCTTAGTTTATGATATCGCAGTTTGTGTGGAACTCACACTGACGTTTTGCCCCCAGGGCTTCATCATTGCAAGTAGACTTATTTTTATGCTTGCTTGCACTGATGAAATCTTAATGGCAAAACTTCAGAGTGCTTTTCTGTGATACCTGTTTTGAAACCATTTGTTCAGAAAGGCAAATTAGAGCACTTAAGATGGAGTAAATTGATATTCATTTCTTTTTTGGTAAAGCCCCAATGCTATTCTGTTCCCTGTGGCGTCTGAGAAGAGAGCTTTTGAGCTGATATTTTGCCACACATAATTAACTCTGATGCTTGGTATTAACCTACTGGCTATTGTGTATGTCTTTTTAATATGTACTTCTTAAAAAGTATGCAAAAGTCAATTATGAATTAGAAATTGTCTGTAATTTATTTACAATAAATTCAGCACGCGATTATGTTTTTAGTATAGAAGTGTTAAAAACATAGCCCCTAGTGTGAGACATATGATTGCCAGAGAAGATAGGACTCACAAAGGTGAAAACCATCATTTTCTCCTGATCTTTTTCTCCAACAACCAAACAAATTTACTGAGGGGGTATTTACAGATGAAGTAAGTACAGCAAATTGAAATTCCTTCACCTTCTAGCTATGTTTTTTGTTAATTTACTTGTTTATTTACCTTCTTGGAAGTGTTATAAAACTATTTATATGGACTAAGCGATGTCCCTTGTGTTTAGCAAAAGTGTGTAGTAGTGTTTCCTGGAGGATATATTTTTGTCCTTGTCAAATGCATTTTTAAATAAAAAGTAAATAAATTGTCAATGATCCACAATTTGGGGATGCTATAGCCTTTTCTTATAGCACAAAAAAAAAACTTGGTACATTGATCATGGAGAGCCAATTGGTTTGGCTATGTGCCAAGGGAGTGTTGGAGGAAAACAGAGTTTCCCAGAAGATGTCATTTCAAGACATACAGAGCTTGGCTATACAATTTGTCATGACAAAATGCTAAAGGGATTTAAGTATAGGGTGAATTTGGAGAATTATTCCATTTTCATTATTTATTCTTAGAGTCATGAATTGCTGTAAATCGTATCTTGAATAATACACAAACTTGAATTTGACTGTGTGAGGGATGGCCGGCCTGTCATCCCGGCCAACACCCCCAAGCCGCCAGATGGAGCTCTCCGTTTGACATAGAGGTTCCCCGAATTCCAGCAGGGCCTAATGGACCTTGTAGTTTTTACAACCAGCCCTGCTGGATACCATGGGGACCTCCAGGAGACGCTGTAGGGAGGCTCAGGGAATTCTACATGCCCTATAACCTGGAAGTACGTGAAAGGCAAAGCGACAAGGGAAATGACGTTCTTCCAGGATGAAGAAGAGGATTTTTATCTGACCCGGAAGTGATAGATCATCACATGGACTGAGGGATTGGAAACACTTCCGGGTCAGGGAATATAAAAAGACTATGGGAAATCCCAGACGATGAGCTTAGTTGGGAGGCAGGGTGGCTAAGCGTCTGGGAGTGGAGGATTGAGTATTGGTTATTGTTATTTGATTATTGATTTGTTATTGAGTATAGTGGAATGGTGGTGCTTTGTGCATTTTATTATTATAATAAATATTCATCTTTGGACTTTTACCTGGTGTCTGATGTCAGGTCTGAGGTTTCAAGGGGTCGACAGGGCCTCTTTCTTTCACAACTGTTAGTCTTGACAAGTTTTAATTTTCCATCTGTGCATCCATCTTTTATTTTGTGGCCAAGGTAATCCAGTTCATAGTTGCTGGGAGTCACAGCACTTTTGGTTGCAACTGTTATGAGAAATAAACCAATTAAAACTGTGATTGTAAGAAGGAAATTGTGGCCACAAATGTGAGACAGATTCCTCTTCAGACTTAAGGAGATCAATTTCCATGAGTCAACATTCAATGAAAATAATTATCCCTGATACCATCCATCCATCCATTATCTAACCCGCTATATCCTAACTACAGAGTCATGGGGGTCTGCTGGAGCCAATCCCAGCCAACACAGGGCACAAGGCAGGAAACAAACCCTGGGCAGGGTGCCAGCCCACCGCAGGGCACGCACACACCCACACACCAAGCACACACTAGGGACAATTTAGAATTGCCAATGCACCTAACCTGCATGTCTTTGAACTTTGGGAGGAATCCCTGATACCCTGCATTGAATTAAATGAATCTGAGAATGTTATATGATAAATGTAAATATTCACACACAGAAGGTAAAATTATTATATACATTTACACATGGGAGGGTGAGGAGCATCTATATAGAGGGCAAATGGGAATGGAAATCCTAGTGGAATCCTCATGACCCACAAGTAGACCATTAATAAAAGTGATTTACAAATACTAATTATTAAATTATTTTGAAAATATAGCACAGAGCTTCTGCTTAATCTGTACAACACACTTCTGTGTACAGTCATGGTCTCCATATTATAAAAATAACCTAGGCCCACTAGTAAAAGTTAATTGAGGAGCTACTAGAGACATACTCTAGAACTGTGGGCTATGAGCAGAGGGATGAGTCAAGGAACTGAAACCTTTTGGCTAGTGAAAATGAGAACAACAGATGATATAACAGAAATGTTTAAAACTATGAAGAAATTAAGTCAGCTACTGCTACTTCTAAATCAGATTTTCCATTATGACACAGGATCACAGATGGAAACTGGTGAGAAGTACATTTTACACAAAAGTTAGGAAATAATTCTTTAAACATAGAACAACTTACTTACTATTCAGATATCAGCTTAACATTGTTATAGATCTAATGTGATAATCCAGCCAGGCAAGGGAAAAAATGTTTTTGCCTGTTGGATTTCCACTGTTAATGGTTATAAGCAGTAAACATGTTCATAATCTATGAATCATTAACTAAGGAATTGAGAAGAATTCTTATCAGTGAAAGCTGTGGTCAAAGCGAGAACTACAAACTAGAATTTAAACCTACATTTTAACAATGGAGGAACACACTGTAAAAAGGGATGGTGCCTGGGTTAGAATTGATGATTTAAGTATGTATTTGTGCTGCATTATTTATGGACCTTCAGGTTCAACAGGTAAATGTCATCCGCCGGCAAAGGTTTATAAGCGGGCAAGAAAACAAAACAAGAGAGCTGTTGCATGATAAACTGGAGGCTTTTACAAACACAGACTGCAAGGTGCTTTCCTCTTAGTTGTGGGTTGGCAAACTTATTAGAGAGGGCTGGGAGATTTCATATGTAAAGTTTAGCAGTCAGCTGAGTTTTTATCGTTAATCTTTTCATGGGTTGTACATGTTTTCCTAGTGCTTAGTATAAATTTTTCAGTAACACTTTAGGTACTGCAAAAACATGTGTATTGCTTATTTACTCTTACAAAACAAGGCCTTGAATAAGGTTTGTTTTTGTCACACCACAGCCATACAATATGTACATGAACAGGTCGTCCACCTGAAGCTAAGTGTGTTTGGGCCCTCCTGAGACTTGGATGAGAGAACATGCAGGGGGCACTTAACCTGAGTTTTTTATCATTTCTAAATTGTGCATTGCAATTCATATATCTTTTAGAATTAAGTTCTTTATACATTTTTATTACTTGTTTGACCAGGATACACCAACACAAGATACTACTTTTAATGGGCAAAAGCAAAACTGCTGCTAAGGAGTTGGTCATCTGGACAGTATGCATGTTATTTTCTTCAAATAAAAAAAGTTATATGCAGTATTTGTACTAAAAATACTATTTCCTTTAAAATCTGTATTTAAAATTAATTCAGATTTTGAAATACTGTGCTGGTTTTAACACATTACACTTTGCATGTGTAGACTTACTAGTTAAAATACTGGACATTTCCAGTAATTCTGATAGGATACAGATTTTTTTTTCCAGAGGAAAAATTCAGTGGTATACAGTATGAAGTGCTACACTTTATGAAGGTTGTTAAGTTTATTTGTTAAGTAGAATTTAATGAAGGACTTTACTTTTGACAGATGAAATCTTTGAAGGAAATATTTTTCTCTGTTATTGATGTATTACTCAGAAGAAAAGATTTCAAAACTTTGGAGCCACATTGCATCCCTAATAAACATGTTTTAAGCAAGATACACTTGTTTTCAGCAATAAAGAAATAAAAAATGGCCAAAAAACTGTATAGCTATTGCTGTAATATTGAATGGGAGGTCTGTTTCGATTTCCACTATTACTGATTATGCTGTTTGTTAGTCTGGTTTTGGTTGACAAAACAGCCTTAGATTCAAGATCACATGGTTATGGCCTGTATGGTGCTTTGATAAGTCAGCTAGGCAATGTTTGCTTTAATATTTTGGGATAAAATATAAGTCAGGATGAAGACCATTTCACTAAAAAAAAATATTTTCCAGTTATTTACAAATGCCATGCTTTGATTTGGATACTAGATAGCTAGCTAGCAGTGAAGAAAACACACAATGTATCACATCCCCATGATATTATCTTGTTAAGGTTTAAGGCAAAAAAGGATACAACAGGTGTGTATAGGTAAGAATTTTCTCAGATTGCTATGAACAGCTGAAGTTAGTGCCAAGGTGCAGGTGGATACTTTGTTGATGGTGAGAGTCCAATTTAGCCTTCATGTTGGGAACCTTGGCAGCTAGATGGCATTATGATTTACTTACTTGATTTATAAAGTTTGGAATTCTAACATTCTGATCAATGGAATTGCCAGTTATGAGTATGCTCTTATTGTTAGCCTCAACAGATGTGCAGGTGAGTGTTGAGTACTAATTTTGAGTCTAAACTGGTGACCTGGGTACTAAGGAACTAAAGTTATTTAAGGGTTCTTAAGAACCTCATCTCACTGTTACTTAGTCATATTGTAGATAAATGACAGCTGGTGACTTTGAAAGTGCAATAAGTATAGTGCACAGAGTTAGTGGACAGAGACTGGAGCCAATTCAGAAGTAGACAACTAGTCAGTCCAGTTTTGGTTTGACTGATAACTGACAGGTTCCTAGTCTGCTCCTCTAAGGATCAATATTTTTCCCACCAGATCTAAGTTAACTGAATTTTTGTGAAGTAAAGCAACCTGTATTGTTGGCAGGAAAAAAACTAAGATACAGTACTATGCCCCCAATAGTCAGATAATAAACAGAAGTTAGTTTAGTGCTGAAACTATCTTACAGCTGATTTTCATGCTGCCTATGGCATTTAAAAATCTGAACATGCAGTAAATTTCTCAGGATTCCTGCAACACTGCAATTCTGAAAACACATGAATAGAAGGAATTGTAAGCTATGTAATTCAGCTCTGCTTCATTTCATATTTATTTTTCATTTAGATTTCAAAGCATTCCAATTAAGTTACATTTAACATACCTTTTCTTTGCATGTTGTAATTAAAAATATACAATACTGAAAGGCTTGTTTTATTTGTGGGTAATTTCAAACATCTGTCTATTGATCCTTCATTTAACCCACCCTACTTAATCCATCATTATGTTGTGAAGTGTGAAACTAGTCTTGGCAGTAGGTAGCACAAGGAGTGAAGCTGCCAATGATGGATTAACACTTCATTTTAGGGTGCACAAACTAAAACACACCAATGTAATCACAAATCATAAGTGGGCTACTTATAAATGATATTTAAAAAAACAGCATCTTTAGGCAGAGTGAAGAATATTGAATCAAAGCTTTAAGGCATTGTTGACAGTCTTTTTGCATTGTACCAGAAGTGATTGCTATAATGAGGCTGGCTCCTCTTTCCAGACAACAATCCTTATTCTTTTCTTCATTTCACAAGTAGCTTTTTAACGGTGAGTACATTTTTACATATAAATGTCTTCCTAACATGTTTAGTACTTTGGCAAACATATAAACCTTGCCTTTGCGTTACATCTTGATCTCAGATTTTACTATTAAGTCATCAGTAATAAAAGGAAGATGTTCTGAAAGCAAGTTTCAGTATCTATCCATTCTTTTTTGCGACCAGGAGAAATTAACACCCACACAGGAGACTAGCCTATCTAATGGGATTTCCACACTGACTAATACTGAGTCAAATTACAGTTTAATCTGTTATGTCTTTCTTTGGAATGTGGCAGGGAAAATGAGACACAAGGACAATGTGCAATTTCCAAACCAACAGTGATATGGCTGATAATTAAGCACAGATGCCTGGAACTGGGAAATAGTAGTGCTAAATACCACACCACCATGCCCTCAAAGCTGTTAAATCAACAAATAATAAAATGAAAGTTAGGGACTGTTGGTATTTACTTGCAATGCTAATGTTTGCAAAAAAAACAAAAAAAACAATAGGGCCTCTAATAATAGATGTGATAATACTCACATAGCCTAAGGAGTTCTGAATATATTGTATCACATATGTAATCTGCCTCAAAAAGCTGTTGTAACTTTTAAGATACTGGAATAGGAGGAACTGCAACCAATGGTTTTGGGGGTTAACTGTATCAAAAGTGTTACTTGCATGCAGCAATCAGTTCTTCATACTTGTGTTTATTATTGGACCGAAAAAGGGCCTTGTGCTGTTGGTTTCTTGTGCGTGCCTTGTATGGTTAAAGAGAAAGCTTACAGTGAGTGAACAGACCAGCATGATGTCAAGTTTAAAAAAAGGTTTGTTTGGATAATGCCAGATTAGAGCTGAAAATCGTGTGTGTATATTATGGAGAGCTAGTATTATTGGCACTCTCTGCTTTGACAATATTTAATGTCTGTGCATGTTTTGGACATTCAGATTATCCAGTTTGCACATTTATGAATAGTTAATAAAAAATAATATATTATTTAAACTATATGCTGATTGATTAAGGATGATAATAATTGACTCAAATATATTTGGAGAAAAGTGAGAAACAGAGGTTGGGTGATAATATTATGAAACTCCTCATATTTCTTTTCAATTGCAGTTTTTAGCCTGTGCCGTGCTACCTGTACACAGTTGCTGTCACCCAAGGAGTAGTTTAGCCTCAGTACCAAACAGTTTGGATGCCAAGTGCTTAGTAAATAAGTACTTTTATATATGTAGTAGTTCATATTGGGTAAAGAATTTACAGAGGTCTTAAGAAATCCACAGGTATACAGTACAGAAAGCTACTGCTGATATCTGAACCAAAGTAATTACTCCTGTACCAAAGAAAAGAAAAGTGTGAGAAGGAAACAAGAGGGAAATTGATAAGCAAGCAGTGATGGTTTGTAATGTGGGACAGTGGGACGCAACCCCCAAGGGGTAATACAAAATAATCATGAATAAAATTTGTTTATTTGCACAACGTGCCTGGTGTCAGCGCATGTCAACATCCATAAAAAATTGGTTCCGACTTGTATTTGTTTAATTTCTGTGTGAATACTTATATTTCCTGAGTGAAAGTGTGCAGGTCAAATGAGAGTGTATTTAAGCCCTTGATCTTTTGGCAAGCAGATGACCTGAGGCTGCCCTTTAGTTGGTTGCTTTCAGGGGACACAGCTGTCTGCTCCCCAGATATTCCCACATTTATTGGCAGTAAATTAGTATTGTTATAGGTTTTTTTATTCTAATGTGATTGGACAATCAGCGCTGCAGTATTTCATGTTCTTGTCAATGGATCACAATTCACACCCATCATTAACTTAACTACAAATGAGCGAGTGCGACTTTAGGGTAATGGCAAGTTAAAGTGGAATTTCATAAACCAAAGAAAATTCGGTTATTTCTTTAATGAAACACCCCTTCATAAATTGTTCATATAAAGAAAAAATGAAGATTAAGGAGCTTAGACTGGACCAACCTGACTTAAGAATTCAGGAGCAGGCAAGTGACCAAGGACGAGCTTACACACTGACTTGGCTAACTGGATGTGGTGTAAGTAATACCTTTTTTTTGCTTTCCTTGTTTGTTGTTTCAAAGTGCTGAAGAGTTGTGGACAATGATGGGGATACGAAGCCTGAAACATCTTTCTGAAAAATGCAAGCAGTATGAAAGTAGCTACAGTCATCTAGAGAAGTGTTTTTCAACCAGTGTACTGCTGCACAGTGGTGTGCAGTGGAAATATTAGTGTAGCACACCTGGGTGTGAACCTGAGAGAGACAAGCTCCGAAGGTGGTTCAGACTTTGTTTTGAGGAGGACAGGTGTTCCTGGAGAAGCTGGCATTAAAGCAGCTCTGTGATCGCTATGTTGCAGACACAGCACTTACAGCACTTCAGATGTGTCTACAGGTTGTTAGAGTCCTTTTGCCCAGCATGGGTGTGAGGTTGCCAGTGATCCTCACAGTGCTGGTTGATAGTGGGCATATGAGTTACCCCTGAGGCAGGGAGGGATAGGCAAAAGGGCAAAGCAGCTTGGAGATGCCACTAAAGTGCTCACTAAATGCCATATCTGCAAATGCTGATCTGGGTGCTCCTTTTGTATCAGCTTCTCTGGTAGTCCTGCACCTTTGGGCAGTTGAGCAAGTGTATGAGATATATACCATATGTGTTTGGGGTTAGTAAGATATTGTTGTGCCTTGGGATGATTTTAATTACAAAAGTATGCCACTACAGAAAAAAAGGTTGGGAAACACTTATCTAGAAAATAGTATGAGGCTAATTTTTTGGCAAGTTTAGTGAAATTACTTAATTTAATCAGAAAGTAACTGAGAAATTTTCATCCCTGAAGGAAAGGAGGGCATAATTTATGTTCAAGAAAATATTGGTATCCTGATCGTAAAGGCAAAATAAGATTTAAGTTGGACTTGTCCTGTGGGTGTAGTACAAGACAGGTTTTGGGGGTGAGTTATGTTTTAAGATGTGGGGGTCTATGGATCTTACAGTGTGAATTTGTGCTCAGGTGAGGTAAGCCTGGCAAACTTGCATACAACTGGGTAGACTGGCAGCCAATGTAGAATAAATGTATTGTGGGAATGACTCTGTGGGTGTAGTAAATGAAAAGGTGGGATGCAAGACTTGAGAAAAATCAGAGGACTAGTGATTGTATGAAGTGGATTTATGCAATACAGTGGAAATTGCCAAGGACCGGGCACTCTGTAAGCAGAGGCAGAATAAGATTTGGACTGGACTTATGCAATAGATATGTTGTGGGACAGACAGAAGTTGTAAGATTACAGAGATGGGGGGGCAGGGACATTATGGTGTGAGTTTTTGCCAGAATGGGGAACTGGGCAAGTTGGCAGAGGATTCGGCAATTTAGAGACAGGTGTAGTATAAAATTTGGATGGCAGGTGCACCTGTTCTTTTTCCACATATATAGGGCAACTTATGGGAAGAATAAGAGGACTGTGGATGTCATGGACTGAAGTTTTGGAGCACAGTAGAAATGGGAACGCTGGCATCAGACTGGGCAGCATGGTTGAAAGGGTGTCATACATCTTACTTGTCCTATGCGTCTGATACTGGACAGGCCAAGATGTGTGTACTATGATGAGGACCATGAGAGTATGTGGAATGACCAGATAGATAGATAGATAGATATGAAAGGCAGTATATAATAGATGATAGACATGAAATGCACAACATAATAGATAAGTGCTGCTTCAGTTGGTCCCCCCAAAAACTACGCCTCTGCCCAAATTTTTTTCACCAGCTGGCACTGTAAGCAAGTGTAACACTGTGATGACATAAAATACTTTCTGTAGTGTGCAGCCAATATAATTAGTAGCTGCTACTTCATATCACTGTGATTTATGCATAGACATACTGTATAAGTGTTTTTTGATATATATATGAATACCTATATAGAAATGCTTACATATTTGGAAGTTTTCATATTTTACTATTATACATCATTGAATCGCAGTGGGTTAATTTGACTTTTTTTCCTTAATCAAATATTATTTACTACATTTGTCAAATAAATAGTACAATTATATGTATATCCTCTTCTTTTTTACTCATTCCCACTGTAACCAGAAATTAATGCAAGATTTAGTTCTCAACTTTAATTTTATCTTCTAGCTTGTCTCCTCTTGATTATAATACTTCAAAAGGTCCTTGCCTTATCAACCGTAAAAGACTTTAATTTCAAAGTGAAAACAGATCTATGCAAAGAGATCAAAATTAATTACAAATATAAAACACTAACTGATCACACAAGTATTCTTCTCCTTCAAGTCAGTATTTAGTAATTTGGACCTTTGTCAGCTATGACAACCTCAAGTTTGTGTGCGTAGGTCTCTATTGGCTTTGCACATCTGGGCTCGCAGTTTTTCCCCTATTCACCTTTGCAAAACTGCTCAAGCTTGTCAGGTTGCATGGGGATTGTGAGTGAACAACATTTTTAATTCTCAATGGGATTAAGACCTGGACTCTGACGTGGCCAGTCCAGCACTTTAACAATGTTGTTTTTAGATGTGGCTTTGTGCCTAGAATTTTTGTCTTGTTGGCAAACAAACCTTCTCTAAGGCAGAAATTTCTTGTAGACTGCATCAGGTTTTCCTCCAGGATTTCTGGGTATTTTGCTGCTTTCATTTTACCCTCTACTGTCATAAGCCTTTCACAAGTGTGCTACAGAAGGAATCATCACCACATTATGGCTGGTGGTGAGCTCAATTTTGGTTTATTCAGATCACAGAACCTTCTTCCACCTGAATGTCTTGCATGTGCCTCCTGGTAAACTCTAGCTGTGATGTCATGTGTTTTTTTACAATGGCTTTCTTTTTGCTACTCTCCACAAAAGCTGTAACTGACAAAGGACCCCAAAAATTGTTTCAGTCAGTTTTTGTGAATGGCCTGTTCTAGGCAGATTTACTGCTGTGCCATACTCTTTACCATTCTTACGGATTGATTTCGCTGGACTCCAAGGACTTTCAAATTTGTGCTTTCAAATTTCCTTCTAATGGAGTTGCCTGGAGTGTTCTTTTTTCTTCATTGTGTAGGTTAAGCCATGATACTTACTCGGCATGAGTCGGACCTTTCAGATAAAATGTATTCATGCTACAATCAACTGAAACCCTTTGTATATGGACAGATGATCTCCAATCAGCTAATGATTTGTCTTCTAAAACCAAGTGCCTGCACCAGTGATGATTTAGGTGTATCAAATTAAAGGGGTGAATGGTTAGGTGAACAGTAATTTTGTGTTTTATATTTGTAATTAATTTAGTTCACTTTGCACTGATCAGTTTTCACTTTGACATTAAAGTGCCTTTTTCTGTTGATAAGACCAGGGCCTTTTGAAGCATTATAATCCAGAGGAGACAAGCTAGAAGATAAGATTAAAGTTGACAACCTAATCTTGCATTAATTTCTGGTTACAGTGGGAATGAATAAAAAGAAGAGGATATACAAGGAATTGTACTATTTGTTTGACAAATGTAGTAAATAATATTTGAATAAGATATTTAAAGGGGTCTAGCACTGATTAAAAAAGGCAAGTCAGTTACTCCTAGGAAACGTTTGGCTTTGTTATTTGACTAAGATTTTTGCACTTACGTTTGGTTTTTATGTGTGGTTTCCTGGATCTCCAGGCCATGAATTCTTGAGTCTTTTGTTTTATTTTTTACTTTTCCCTCCCTTTCCCTCCTTATTTTCCATGTACAAATCAATTTGGTCAAAACATTTTTCTGACTAGCTTTTTTCTGGGCACACTAGTTTTCTCTTCTCTGGTCACAACAGGGAGTTGTAAAAGAATCTCTGAATAATTCATAACTGACAGAATTAGAGGTTTTCTGAGGCCAGATGTATTTGGGTGCAAAGGCATACAAGTTTAAATCTGTATCATTAAAAGGTCTAAATTCCGTAGGTAGGTAGATGTTTATGTGACATTGTAACCAGGCCCAAATTTTTATAGAATGCAGTTTCAACAGAGGAAGGTCAATGATTAAACAGAGGTGCATAAAGTATACAGTATGTAATAGGTAAAGTACAAAACAAATTAAGGCATAAAAGACAAAGAAGATAAGTTATTACAGCATTGAAAGGCCATCACTCTCAGAGATGTTCTCATTGCTATTGAATTGTATTTTGCATTCTGTAGTTTATATATACTTTAAAAAATATTTTTATCTATTTGTGAGGTTTACTGTATATTTTAGTTCACTGTTTATTTATCTGCAAGACTGTATTTGGAAATAATTTATCTGTATTTGGACACTTGCTGAGAACCAATTACTTTTTCTGTGCAATTTAGAAATAATTATCCAGCCCATCTTTACTAGCTTTAAAAGTTTATCACTGCTGTTATCTCTGTGGACTTGGCAGACATAGCATTCATTAGAGAAGGTAACTTCACAACAACATTATAAAAAAGTAATGTATTAAAAAAATAATTTTACAGGGTAATTGCACAGAATTTGGTGTCTTCATTTATAGTACTTATAGTATCTTTGTAAATAGTGTAAGATTTTAGATGAGTTAGCAAATTGTATGTGCAAGATAATACCAGAATATGCATCTTGTTATATAACTGCACATCTCCATACACTTCAGAGACATGAATAAAAGTATTGATCCTGTTTCTGTACTTATTTAATATTTTTTAGATGATGTTACTGGTATTTTATTACAAACGACATTAACAATCTTTTTCTAGGTGGTGATCAAAATGTTAATGTTAATTGTAGTAAAACTAATGTAATTGTTTTGTATACGGCTTTATGATTGTACGGTACTCATGATAAAATACATAGTGCATATGTAATGGGCTAGAATTCAGTATTCTAAAAAAAAATGACATTTTGGTGTGTTGCTTAGTGTCATGGGCTATAAACCAGTGTTTTAAAGAAAAGGCAGAATTTCTGGAAAATTCTGCTACAGGTTATTGCTGATGGCTATCTACAGGACACAAATATTTACCTGTCTTGCTAAAGAGTCACCTGCTTTGAATAGTCAGACTGCTTTGATTTAGTATCTTATCTACACACAATGTGGGGATACAGAAATGTCTGCATCCTTGGAAAATTAACGAGTTCTGGGGACATTGGTTTCTAATCAAGTACTCAAAGTAAATGTGTTTACACTATTTGTTATACAGAGTAAATTGGCTTGCACCATTGTTTTCACTGATTACCATGTTCATGTATGCAGAAATTGAAGTATATATATATTTCTGGGAAAAGGAGAATAAAGGTAGAAGAGAACAGAGAAGTATGGTCTGAGACTTGGGACTGCTGTCTGTTTCTTTTATGCTTTACACCATATTGCTGTGGCTACACCCTGTAGCAACAGTGACTTGTACCTGGCCCAGGTTCCCCTAGGCCTGAGGTCAGTAACACATACAGTAGAGTGGCTTGTTTGCTACCCAGAGCTCTTAGCTGTTCTGCTCACCCTCCACTTGGAGGTCCTTTAATCTCACAGCAGTCTTTGGTCTATTAATGGTGCCTGAAGGTAAACTCCATTCCACTATTGTCAAGAATATTTTAATAATTTGCTTTTAACATTTGTCCATCCTCATTACCTTCATTTTTATATAAGACATTATCTGGTGACTTCATTCTGTTGCTATTTTGTGTGTGTTTGTTTTTCCTTGGCACTATCATTTTGTATATTTGTTTGGTATCATCATTTTGTGTTTCTGGTTTTGATGCTTTGTGTGTCTGGTAGTTACAATGCTGTGTGATTTCTAGGTTCATGATACACGGGCTATGTGACCCATGACATCATGGCAGCCTTGATGTATAAGAAGGCCATTTGCTTTAAGCAGCATTCGAATCTTAATTAAAGAAATTATTTTTGAATTATACTTGAACAAATCATTTCTTTATTTAGGTAAATATTCAATTTTTCTTTTGAATTTTGCTTAATGAACTGACTTTTTTATTGCCCTTAACAAATCCATCCATCCATTTTCCAACCCGCTGAATCCAAACACAGGGTCACGGGGCCCTTAACAAATATCCGTGATAATTTTTTGGGAAAGTACTTAAGTGAAAACCTTAATTTTTCTCTGCCACTTGTCGATAAGATACCCCATTGTCCTATTTGAGCATGACAGTATTGTGCAAGTGAACCTTTCCTATCACCACAGGTTGTTTTTAGAAATATGTTGCTTTTGTGCTCACTTAAAATGCCCTTTTGGAAGTAAAACAGCATGCACTAAATCATAAGAAAGCAGGACTAGTATAGACACAATCCTGTAATATGATGTAATACATGTAGCACATTTTGTTTATTTTTTAATTTGCACATAAGTACATCCTGAACAGAATCAGAATCGGGTTCAGGTTTGCCTACTTGTACTTATGGGTGTTAGCATAATGTTTGTACTGTAACTTCCTGTGACCCTATAATGAAAAAAAGTGTGCTCAAGGAGTGGATCAGAGGAGACATATATAGATTGTGGAAGGAATTTTCAATAATGAACTCTGCTTCTTAGGTACATATAAACCGAAATTCAAAAGGCTAGAAATGGTGAGGGCAATTGATATGTTATTGTGGGATGGTGAGAATATCTAAACACTATGATTGTAGCCTTCTAGGGTAAGAAAAGATATACATAATGGACATCAATTACATCCAGATTTATTCTGTGTTTTGTGTTGTGTAGAGAAACACTCAACCTGTTTTCACTAATAATTTGCTTCTGCTGACATAATTAATTCCATTATAAATAAATGGTTAATTATGTTTTTAAACATCTATGATAGTTCATGTGTTGCATGTCCATTTCTAATTCAAGTGGCAAAAAGAAAAACCAGAGTGATAATAGTGAATAATTTAATTAGACCTTTTTATTGGAACTCTGTAGCTGTTGTATGAATAAGTAAGTTAATTGTTTAACAAATGAGTATTTTTTTAGAGCATGAACATATTTTAGTCACCTGTTTACAGAGATTTGACAAATTTATACTATCTGGAAAATTACCCGGGAAAACTGCCATTTGTACCATTTCTGTAGAAATAGCAGAAATGCAAGGTAAAGTGTAGCCTGAGGAGATACATTCAGAGGCAGTAAAATACAACTTGAATCGTGTGCATGATAAACAATCTCAGTATGGGGTAGATTATGTTTTAAGAGTATTGCAAGTTCAAGATGAACCCCTATTGATTATGACAAAATGTCATTGTTAGCTTAGGTGTGCACTAGAAAATATATTTACACATTTTGAGATGCAGTGAATTAACCTCAGGTATAGACTTACAAGAGTAACCCAGCATGGTTAACAGGTGGATTTTAATGGATATAGTTCAGGAATGGCTAAAACTCCAAAGGTGCTGTGATAATGTTAGAATTCTTCTGTCTGAGTGTTTCTCTTCATCATGTCAGTTTATTTGAAAACAGCCAAAAATAAAGCATTTTTATTTTTGCATGCATTTCATATCCCAAAAAAAAACCTTTCTCTTTTAAGTATTGTGAAAGTTTTATCAGAAAGGATGAGCTCTGTTTTGTCTACAGCTTTGTTTGTCCATACGTATACCACTATCATTTCTTCTTTTTTCATATTCTTGATTGATTTTACAAAATCCTTACTGACAAGCTAATTATGGAATGTGCTATTATATAAAATGAAGGACAGGTCAATTTATCAACTTGTCAAATTTTGAACAGTAATGAAGCAAATATTAATAAATTCTGTAACAATTACATTATTATGCTCATATTCTGTGTTTCAGTGTACACAAAATTGTACAGGTACTGAGATGGCATAGGCTTAAGCATTGTGTGTGACAAAAACCATGAGAATTTCCACAGTTCAAGTAACTTAAGTTTTTAAAAGTTTACTATAATTCAAATTAAAAGAAATCACAAAAAAATAAAAATGTCACAAAAAAATAAAAATAAAATGTCATAACATGCACAAAAATATTCTTCTGATAGTTCAATTTTGGATTTCTAGATTTGTTACAACTTGCTATATTAACATATATTACATTCTGTGTTGAATATGGGTCAGTAAGGCTAAGTTAACATTATAAGCCTCATTGCTCAATTCTTATTTTTTGCTCAGACCAGATTTGCTGTCTTGATGGTTCACAGTCATAAGTACAGGTGAATGGTATCTAACTGTATTGTGAATGGATCTGTCCTCAGAAACAGCATGCATGTGCACATTGATACATTTGTGCACAAGTCATCTGTGTCGCCAATAACAGACAACAGGTATTAAAACTGACAAAATGAACGTGCTAGTAGTTAGTGTATGCATCGCATTTGGCTCTGGAGAATGGCAAACAGTTTTGTCAGCTATATACAGTGCATCTGGAAAGTATTCATAGCGCATCACTTTTTCCACATTTTTGTTATGTTACAGCCTTATTCCAAAATGGATAAAGGGAAAGATGACTGCAGCAGACCTCAGACTGGGGCGACGGTTCATCTTTCAGCAGGACAACAACACTAAGCACACAGCCAAGATATCAAAGGAGTGACTTCAGGACAACTCTGTGAATGTCCTTGAGTGGCCCAGCCAGAGCCCAGACTTGAATCCAATTGAACATCTCTGGAGAGATCTTAAAATGGCTGTGCACCGACGCTTCCCATCCAACCTGATGGAGCTTGAGCGGTGCTGCAAAGAGGAATGGGCGAAACTGGCCAAGGATAGGTGTGCCAAGCTTGTGGCATCATATTCAAAAAGACTTGAGGCTGTATCTCTGGAGAGATCTTAAAATGGCTGTGCACCGACACTTCCCATCCAACCTGATGGAGCTTGAGAGGTGCTGCAAAGAGGAATGGGCGAAACTATAGGTGTGCCAAGCTTGTGGCATCATATTCAAAAAGACTTGAGGCTGTAATTGCTGCCAAAGGTGCATTGACAAAATACTGAGCAAAGGCTGTGAATACTTATGTACATGTGCTTTCTCAATTTTTTTATTTTTAATAAATTTGCAAAAATCTCAAGTAAACTTTCTTCACGTTGTCATTATGGGGTGTTGTGTGTAGAATTCTGAGGAAAAAAATGAATTTAATCCATTTTGGAATAAGGCTGTAACATAACAAAATGTGGAAAAAGTGATGCGCTGTGAATACTTTCCTGATGCACTGTATGGTTAGGCCGAAAAGCCAGATGTCTAAGCTTTTGCTGTTTTCTCAGCTATTGCTGGCGTTGTTGCCCCAAGAGATGTGTGCGTATAAAAAAGGAGATAGCAATGGTGGGACCGTGACTGTTGTCACAGGTATGTAGCCCTCCTCCATTGTTATTTTGCCACACTGTTGGTGCTGGCTGATGATGACAGCACTTAGCCCTTTTGTATAGGCAAAAAAACAAACAAACACATGAACTCCAATCTGACTGTTGTCATTCATGTTTCAAGGCCACGCATCGAATACGTATTCGATCTAGTACCACATGTGAAAATAATTCAAATCTGATTTGAAAATATCTGATTTCTGTTTCCTGAAAACATCGGATTTGTGTCATATTCAGACAAAATATCGGATTTGAGTCACTTTAGCCTGATAATGTGAACATAGCCTAACAAGTTTTGCATTACATTATTTTTAGAAGTACAAAAATAAAAAAATATAAAAATAATGCAAAAACTGAGCATACTTCACTATGTATAGCGAGATATAGGCCAGAATTTTCCATTAACATGTTAGTTTAGAGGTGAGTTATATTAAGCTTTTGGTAATATCTGTTTAACTGTATATGTATTCTATATATTATTTCTATGTGATCTAAGCATGTACTTATGTTTTCATAGCATAAACATTACATTACTAAGAATCACTGTTATGGTGGTTCTGCTTCATTTTTCCAAAGCATACATTTGAATTACATTTATTTGTATATCAGCAGTTGCCATTTGAAAGGATTTACTGTGTACATTTAACATTTTTTGAACTATCTGCAGTTTTAAGCCAATGCTTGACCAGCAAAACAGAAAAACTTGTGGCGTGGTAGAGATAAGGAGAGAGCATGAGGGAGATTACATGACCTCTGCCATGTCATAGTTTAACAGTATGATGGGAGATTTATGTGAAGTAATGGCGGCTGCATTAGTACAGTATGTTTGCATGACATACAGTATTTCTATGTGAAAGTAAAGACTGAAATTTGGCGTAATGTGTGAACTGCCTTTTCACATTCTAAAAGCACTGCAGGCTATAAGTCTGCTTATCCCTGACAGACTATAAGTTGACAACAGTCAGTCAGTGTTATCCAAGATGATGTTTCTTTTTTAAATTCTTCCCTGATCTCCATAGGAGGAATTGCAAGTTGAGTAGGAGATGATGTCACAGACTTATGCGGGAATTAGAAGACAGTGGGGATAAAAAGGCTATGCCCGGTTTCAGTGACTCTCTTGGAGTCGACGAATGCTCCTTGCCCGCCTCACTCGCAGTTTCACTCCCACTAACGCTCTTGGCTGGAGCCGATGCTGCCTGGGAGGCTGTAATGTGAACGTGAGACCAGTTTAGACTTTGATGGGGCTTTTGCTGCCTTATCCTTTTCCTTTTTCTTCTGAGCCCTTTGTTTGCTACTCGTGTTTATTTGTACTTGCATGTAGCATTATTAAATACAGGATATCTCAAAATGATATGAAAAGAAATGGTTAAAATAACACCACTGCTAACGGAGGTCCCTACACGTCCATTTCCAACAATGGACGAGAGCAACACTCCTTCTTTTTTAAATTCAAGAAGCACATTTTTGTATTTTGTCTAAAGTAAAATAGTTTTAAGCACCATAGTAGTATGTCTTGTTTGTTTTTTTACTAAGTATAGGGAAAGTCTTGTTATTGTCCAAAAAGTCTGATGTCGCGATTTGGATGAATCTTGACATTTTAGACCTCCCTGAGTCCAAAAATAACATTTTTGCAATTATGTCTGTGTGTCTGTGTGTCTGTGTGTGTGTTGATGGGTGTGTGTGTGTGTGTGTATGTAAACATGATAACTTGAGTACACTTTCACTTAGGTCAACCAAATTTTGCATACTCACTTAGGTCAACCAAATTTTGCATACAAGCATTAGGTATAAAATCTTGGTTTCTATCAACTATTGGGCTGTTTCCGCTAATGAAGTGTGTTATTCAAGCAGATGCAGAGTCCAATTTATTCAACTTTACTTTTATTATAATTGTTCAATATATTATTAATTTGATTTGATTTGTTGTTGATGGTTCTTTAATGTACATAATATAAAAATACAAACATTGTTTTGTGGTTTACTCCTCAAATATCCATTCCCATATCTGAGTATACGACTAAGTCTAGGGAAGACCACTCCCGATTTTTTAAGTTGTGCATAGGCACAGAGCATTAGGGGAAACTGCTCATGCTATGTTCTCATCATAATATGTAATGAAAATTCAAAATATGTCCTCCTTCTTGCAATGCTGGACATGGTGCAGATGCAGTTCAGTTGGCTCTCTCTAAATTATGTTTGTTTTTCCTGAAGTCATATCTCTCATATCAGCAGTATTTCTTGTTACTATGTCATGCCCATTTATGTTTGTTTTTCCTGAAATCATATCTCTCATATCAGCAGTATTTCTTGTTACTATGTCATGCCCATCTTTATGCTTACACCCAGAACTATGTTACAATCAGCTGAATGTTTAGCCTAAAAGTTCTGATCCAATTTTCAGTTTATGACTAGATTTGCTCACTTCTTCGATGTTTTGCTTGCGTATTTTAAACTCATCTGTGCTAGCTTTTACTATTTTTCCTCTGTCATTTTATAGATTTTGGTTTGTCTGACCATATTTCTACTCTCTTTATTTGTCTTAGTACATATGTAAAACTTTCTTGACATTGTTCATAAGTCAGGACTTCACCCTTTTATCCTTAACTTTTCCTTTAAATCCAATCATTCACATTGTGCTATCCCTAATCATTGTTACACCAAACACTTGTTTCATGGGGACTGTAACTCATCTTTGTGATTAGATCAGTATTAGATGTTCTGTTTTCCCTTAAAATTGCAAAGGATCTAAAGTCTGTGTAACAGTAATGAGCAGTAATTTACTGTATATCTTATGCACAGGCAGATATTTGTCTTATTACTAACAAACTGTGATATGGACCTTTAAAATGCATATGTATTCTGGGGGGGTTTCTTGACAAAATTCACAAATCTGGTGTCTGAGTTAGAAAACTTACTAGAGTCATTTTCAAGTTAGATCTAAAGAATTTATTTCTGTTTATTTCCCAAGGGCAATAATCTGGTGCAGAGAGGAAATTTACATTTAGTTTTTGCATTTTCAGTGAGGACAGTACACTGGAATCAGCTGTTGTCAGAGTAATCAATCCCAGTGAGCGATGGGAAGGCAGTGAATGGTTACAGCAGCCAGCATCCATCTCCCTCTTAGTGAGAAAGATTCTTCAAGAGGCACCAGAGCTGCGCACACAGCAACTGGCTCATCTTCTCAGAGGTGAGCGACTTCTGCAATGCTAATCGTCCAAGAATTTAATGGAGTGTTACTGACGCTTTTCATGCAGAGAGTGCAATCCATTTTTTGGTTAACTGTGCCTTTTAAAGGCCTCAGGAGACTTTAATAGAAGAAGCAGGGAGTCAAGGCTTTGTTAAAGAGCAACAATACATTGAATTTTAAAGTCTGAATTTGATGAGCATGCATAAAGAAAAAAAAATACAGTGTTGTCTGGATGTTTCTTAGGTGTGTTTTTATCTTAAGTTTCTCAAGGCTTGTGATGAAAATGCATGTATATGGTGCTAAATTAATATCTGAGTTATTCAGCTATATTAACAATACACTACAATAACCTACGTTCAAGTTACTCCTGCAAGATACTGTATGTTTACTATGAGCCAATTATAAAGTTAGAATTAGTTGCCCCTTATGTTATTAACAGATCTGGCCGGGCTTTTGTCAAATGTTATGCTGGCCACTGAATAATTTGCATGCTGCTTGTCAAAGTGGCCTCCTTATTTTGCTATTCCATTTCAATTGGTGATATTATAAGATTCCAAAGCAATGTGCATGCACCTCTTCATGTCAGAATTGTTTGTATACAGTAATCCCTCGCTATATCGCACTTCGACTTTCGCGGCTTCACTCTATCGCGGATTTTATATGTAAGCATATTTAAATATATATCGTGGATTTTTTGCTGGTTCGCGGATTTCTGCAGACAATGGGTCTTTTAATTTCTGGTACATGCTTCCTCAGTTGGTTTGCCCAGTTGATTTCATATAAGGGACGCTATTGGCAGATGGCTGAGAAGCTACCCAACCAGAGCGCGTATTGTGTATTAAATAAAACTCCTCAAATATATTGTGAGCACGGGGGCTGTTCGCACCCCTAGAGGATACGGCCGCTCCTCAAAAAATTCTGAAAGATTATCTTCACATTGCTGCCATCCTTCCTGGGCTTACATATGGCTGCTTTGTCAAGCGATATTCTTCCTGCACGGTGCTTCGCATACTTAAAAGATATCAAACAGCACGTATTGATTTTTGATTGTTTACTTTTCTCTCTCTCTTGCTCTGACATTCTCTGCTCCTGACGGAGGGGGTGTGAGCAGGGGGGCTGTTCGCACCCCTAGACGATACGGATGCTCGTCTAAAAATGCTGAAAGATTATCTTCACATTGCTCCCTTCCGGCTTTGTCAAGCGACATGCTTCCCGCACGGTGCTTCGCATACTTCAAAGCTTGAACGGCACGTATTGATTTTTGATTGTTTGTTTTTTTCTGTCTCTCTCACTCTCTCTGACATTCTCTGCTCCTGATGGAGGGGCTGTGAGCAGAGGGACTGTTCGCACATTGGCCTAAGGATATGGACGCTCCTTTAAAAAATGCTGAAAGACTACCTTCACATTGCTCTCTTTCTTGCAGCTGCTTTATACGGCGGTGCTTCCCATACTTAAAAGCCAAACAGCCATATTGATTTTTGTTTGCTTTTTTCTCTCTCTGCCATTCTCTACTCCTGACGCGCACTCCTTTGAAGAGGACGATATGTTTGCATTCTTTTAATTGTGAGATGGAACTGTCATCTCTGTCTTGTCATGGAGCATAGTTTAAACTTCTGAAAAAGAGACAAATGTTTATTTACAGTGTTTGAATAAAGTTCCTGTCTCTCTACAACCTCCTGTGTTTCTGTTGAAATCTGTGACCCAAGCATGACAATATAAAAATAACCATATAAACATATGGTTTCTACTTCGTGGATTTTCACCTTTCGCGGGGGGTTCTGGAACGCAAGCCCCGCGATCGAGGAGGGATTACTGTATAAGCCTTCCTTCTGTCCCCAGGTACTCTTTGTTAAGATTTATTGCTCACTCTGGTTTTGTTTTTTAAATATTAATTCTTATTAATGGTGTACCAGATACTATGTCATGTCCCGGTGAGTACTGGACCAGTTCCTGGGTTTACTGGAAGAGAAGATTACAGTAGGATGTGGAAATATGGCCAGACTAGCTTAAAGTTAGTTACTGGAAGAGCATAAACAAATACAAAAAAAAACTGGGGAGAAGAATAGCCAGTTGCAGGTTATTAGACCAAAGTATGGATCATAGCTAACAAAAACGAACAAGACTCTAATATCTATATTGAGGATGTATACAGTGATGATTTTATCCTTTCATATTCCAGTACTCTGCTTTCTTTTTTGGACTGCTGACTCCTTTGTTTTTGCTTTTTCCATGATATTTAATTTGTAACGCTTATTAAAATGTAAAATTTTTCAGTCACTTTATTATTAGTTTCTTTGACTAGATCAGTTAGTTTCAGCAGCTTTCTACTTTTACTAGAAAAATGATTGGCCAAGACAAAATATGATAAAGTAAATTTTCTTAATTTAAATGAGTTTGCTGGTGTCGATACAGAGAGTCTCATAATTTCTTCCTCGTGTGAGAACTGTTTTTGCTGAGTGACTACTTGTGTCTGTGTGTTTTTTGTGCCATTCTACTTGTTTGTTTTGGCTGGCTCATCGATCTTATTATCTGAGATTTAGACTACAGTTATGATGGCCTTGGAAGTCTGCACTCACTTTTCATTGACATTTATCATTGGGTCCAATAAAGTATTCCCTTGACAATCAGTATAACAGTTTTGAAGCTTTCTGTTGTGATTCTTAGATTATCCAAAGGGTTTTTTTGCATTATTTTTTATTTTTATTCAATATTTCACATTGTTTTTCACCATCTTTTGGGAAACATCACTGTGCTGCCATTTTGTGTTTGTGTCACTGCAAACAACATCTTTATTCAGCCATATGGTTGATGACAGCATTTCTTGTGATGTTGGGAACGGTACAGTTTGTTAAGCGTCCAAGATCGAAGCACAGGTACTCATTGCCTGCTAGGAGTTTCTGCCTCACGCACCTGTCCCAATGCCAATCAGCCAACTTCCATCCTTTCCTGATGTTTCAACCCTTACTTAGATCCTAGAAAATCTGAGGATGGTGGAGCAGAGACTCTTATTTTGCATTATTTCTGCCATGCCAAAGCCAGAAACTCCCTTGTTCTGCCTTTTCTGCCAATTTTTTGATCACTTTCAATTGTCTGAAACCAGTAATTCCGATAACCGACAGAAACTGTTAGGTGGATGTTCTAGTGAAACCTCTGTGGCCAACATCTACCAGGTAGACTACTGTCTTCCACCCTGCTTCCATGAACGCCTCCGTCAATTCCATGTACGTCTCCCTCTTCCTCTCAAAGGCTGCTTCGGTTCCTTCAGTACAATTTTCCCCTTGCAAACGATTTTGTTATTTAGAGAAAGATATTTAAGGCAGTTAGGACTTTGCTTTTTAACAAATTAAGTTTTGGTTTATGTTTTAATTTTTGAAGATTATACTTTTGAAGCTGTGGTTGAGACATACTGCTCATTCACATACTATTGTTTTCCTTGACTCATAAGGTACATTTATTACCATCATGTCACAACATTAATTTGTTACTGTCTTTATGAAACTCCGTTCATCTTTGTGCTTCAATGACTTATGCCATCTGTAATAATAAATACAATGTACAGACATAACAAAGCAATTTATATATAGGCAGGTCTCATGTTACAGTGGTATTGACTTAAGGCAATTCTGAAGATATAAACAAGCGAAAATATTTGTTTTCAACTGAGTTTCAATTAATTTTCATCTAGTGACTTTGCAGTTTTGATGCTAATGAATGTACAACAGCTATGACTACAACTTACACGTGGTACTTTGTCAGTATTTTCAATTATTTCCTGCTTTTGTGCACACATGTCACTAAAAATAACTCAATGACTTATGCCATCTGTAATAATAAATACAATGTACAGACATAACAAAGCAATTTATATATAGGCAGGTCTCATGTTACAGTGGTATTGACTTAAGGCAATTCTGAAGATATAAACAAGCGAAAATATTTGTTTTCAACTGAATTTCAATTAATTTTCATCTAGTGACTTTGCAGTTTTGATGCTAATGAATGTACAACAGCTATGACTACAACTGACACGTGCTGTACTGTACTTTGTCAGTATTTTCAATTATTTCCTGCTTTTGTGCACACATGTCACTAAAAATAACTAGCAGCATGCACAAGCTATGTAGTAAGCTAAGTCACAGGTAAGCTGATATAGTGGCAGCTGGGTGTTTAGCTGAGCAATAGAACCCACTACAGTACTTTACAGCACACCTCTCAGCTGTGTCATGTCAGGGAGTATAATCTGTATAATCTGTGAGGTATCCATCCATCCATCCATTTTCCAACCCGCTGATTCCGAACACAGGGTCACGGGGGTCTGCTGGAGCCAATCCCAGCCAACACAGGGCACAAGGCAGGAACCAATCCTGGGCAGGGTGCCAACCCACCACAGGACACACACAAACACACCCACACACCAAGCACACACTAGGGCCAATTTAGAATCGCCAATCCACCTAACCTGCATGTCTTTGGACTGTGGGAGGAAACCGGAGCGCCCGGAGGAAACCCACGCAGACACTGGGAGAACATGCAAACTCCACACAGGGAGGACCCGGGAAGCAAACCCAGGTCCCCAGGTCTCCCAACTGCGAGGCAGCAGCGCTACCCACAGCGCCACCGTGCCGCCTTAATCTGTGAGGTACTGTTTCATTATTAAAAAGTGTAGGATGTTTAAGCATAAGGACAATATATTGCATGTACCTTGGTGGATAAATTCAAGTAAAAGATTCTGTCTCTTTGTTTTACAGTTAGTGGTGAAAATCAGGCTTTTAGGATTATGCTTTGAGTTTTTCATTTTTGTTTTGATTTCTGTCTTTGCATTCTCACATTAATGTTTCTCGGTTTAGGTGCTCAGAATTATCTTTCAGTCTTTGTCCTTATCTGTAATCTTTTTGAAATTAAGTTAAAAGTAATGCTCCATACAAAAATGATAATACATTAATGTGATAATATTTTTAATATGTTATTTAACCATGTGTGTAATGGTGGCTGAAAACAATGTTTAATCTCATGTTTTTCTACAGAATTGAGAAAAAAAGGTTTAAGATATAATGAAAACCAATCTATATATATCATTCACTAAGTCCATGGCAAGCAAGACGCACGCAAGACAGAGCCACGCCTGCCAACTCACAGAGCCCTGCCCACCAACAATTCACTAAGCAGCCGACCATGGCATGCAAGACAGAGACCATGGGATATGCACGACAGAGCCACGCCTGCCCACTCACAGAGCCCCGCCCACCAACTAAGACCATGGGATATGCACGACAGAGCCCCGCCCGCCAACTCTAACCCTCCTCCCGAGTCCCCCCCTCGCTCTCGAGGCACGCAGTACCTCACCAAACACCACCTCAGTTGCTTTCGTCTCTGCTACAGTCCACATGCACCTCTGAGCCACGTTGACTTTTCATTGTTCTTTTCGGTTCTGGCTGCTTTTCTATATATAATCCACCAAGTCACCCGACCATGGGATATGCACGCACGCAAGACAGAGCCCCGCTCGCCAACTCTAGCATTTACTGTCGCCGGTTGCATTAACAAGCAACCTTTGTGGCGTCACATGCATGTACTTACACTGACGACAAATATGACAGCTCTTCCTTACGACGAAGTAACTTTTACCAGCGTTGACTCCATCGTCACAGACGATCCCGCACATCAACTTTCATTCCCCGAAGAATTTCTTAGCAGTCTTACTCCCACTGGCATGCCTCCGCATAAACTCAAACTTAAAATTGGTTCAGTCGTCATGTTTCTCAGAAACTTCATGCCAGCAAGAATTGTCTGTAAAGGCACTAGACTGACTGTTACCAGCATCCACCGCAATGTACTAGAGTGTAAAACAATCGCAGCTGCTACTTCACAAACTGTCCATATTCCCTGGATTTCCCTGACCCCATCAGATTCAAATTTGCCTTTTACGTGTACACGCAGACAATTTCCTGTTAGATTGGCCTTTGCAATGACAATAAGGCGCAGGGACAAACTTTCAAAAAGATATGCACGCAGACAATTTCCTGTTAGATTGGCCTTTGCAATGACAATTAATAAGGCGCAGGGACAAACTTTCAAAAAGATATCCCTGTATCTGCCAAAACCAGTTTTCAGTCATGGACAATTGTATGTTGCTCTCTCCAGAGTTCCATCTTTTCATTCACTCACAGTTGTATCCTCAAACCCACCCCATTTGGACAACTGTGTCTTTCAGGAAGTGTTCACCCATCAATAAATAATTATGCGGCGTAGCGAGTTGGCTAGTAGTGACTAATGCTGTACAAAAACCGAAAACGATACGAAAAACATCCATGGAATAAAGATAAGAACTCCTATGTTGAAGACCTGCCCCTCCCCCCAGTTCAAAAAGTCATTCCCATGAGCCTTTAGTTTCCTGTTTATGAGATGCGCTGATTATTCTGGATGTATATATTTGATATTATTTTAGCAAGGAACCATGCATTTTTTGCATTTTAAGCATACGACTAGATAACTGACATGTGGATTATGCAACTCGAGTAATGTGAGATTTTTTTTTTTCTTTTTTACATGGATGTTTTTCACATCGTTTGCTATTGTACAGCATTGGTTACCATTGGCTTCTAAAATGTCATAAACTTTTTCCTGTACATGCTGCATTAAAACATGAGATAAAAAAAATTCTCAGCCACTACTACAAATTACCTGGAGTAAGTAACATAAAAGAATATCATTTAAGGTGGAGCACATTCTTTTAAAGCATTTGATTACAAAAATAAACTTGTATTCTTTCATGTTAATATTAAACTGAGTTTGTTTGTAATTGAAAAGGTATGCATTACTTATAATATTCAGATTTCTTTGATTACTGTCTTGCAAACAAATACTCGGGAGACTGTTGTTTTGCAATACCACCTTGTCTGTGAGTTGCAATAGGTGTCAGCAAATTATGGTGTAAATTGTCCCTTTGTTTTACATGCCTTTGTGATAAAGGGATGCAAGATGTTAGAGTTTCTTTATTTGGTAAACTTAGGTGTGTCCACGTAGAGCAAGGAGTCAGAAGATGTAAAGTTGAGTGGCTGTAGCAAGACTATTTTAGAGACTTTGACTGCTAATGAAATTTATATCACATGGATCCTTGTGGCTACACGGATGCACCAATTATAAAATGGATCTTTAATGTAAGAGGGAGCTAACTATGTAGGCAATTTTGATTTTTACTTTATGAAATCTGTTAATTAAAAGATAACTAATTATTGCTTGAACTGTTGCAGTTCAAGAGGTGAGCTTTCTTCAGTGCCTGATAAACAAATCTAATTGTTACCGTTCCGGTGTTTCTGTGTCTGAATCAGTTTACGTATGGCAATTCATATCCTTTAATCTCTTTTTCTGGTTTTACTTCTGATCGTGCTGCAGCACTCACTAGATATTCAAGAATGTATACCAAATTGATCCATCAGCTGGCCATTTTAACGTAAACCACAGATCACCCATTATTCAGTTGTTTCCTGGTTGAGTGCATTCTTAATTCCATTTATTCATTAAGAAGCCAATCATGAACTACCACATTATTAATTTATGAAAACTGGTGTATCCTTTTCAAATGCTCTGAAATACTCCAGCTACAGTATTAAATATGGACTGGTAAGTGAAAGGCATGCATTGAACACTGTTATTAGCTGAAACTGAAGCAAGCACTATCATTCTGTCTGCTCCAAATGCAGACTTTATCATGATCTCTTTGAAGGTGTTCATAGGCAATTTCAACAAGCAACTAAGTTACTCATGAAATAGCTTGGGTGCTTTTGGATAAAGGATAATGAAGTGTAAGTAGGGTGCAGGTTCTCTTTGGCTCCATGTTGCAGGTTGAAATAGTACTTACTGCAAGTGCTGTGTACAGAACATTCTGTAAATGCTTGCAGGTTAGAAGCTGTCTTAAGTATGGCTGAGATAACATCTTAATGGTCCTTAACTGATCTGTTAATTTCATCATTCTCTGGGAAATGAGACATCATAGTTGATTAGGCCCACAATTTTTCCCAGCGTGTTTGAAGTGATTTTATAAACTGGTGTACCTTGAAGTAGAAAAATTGGGCAACAGGTGTCAGATCATAGAAGAGGTAAGCTATAAGCAGCAAACCTGTTGCAAAATGAGAGGACTGTGTAGTGTAATTGCCTTCTAGTTAGGCTGCTGTATAAAGAAGGCCATGTAGGAGAATATTGAGCCGTTAAATGCCAGGAGGGGTTACCTCCTGTTGTTGAGTTCAGATATTCATGCTGTACTGATGTGTGTCTTATTCTAAGGGCTTCTGTTTCATCCCTCTTGTCCAAGGATATGCTATATGTTTGATTAGCTAGTATAAAATGAAGATCTATGAATTAGTGTGTGTGCTATGCAGTAGAGGGGTAATAAGATTTTGTTCTTTCATAAAGAACTGAAAAGGAATCAATGAACTATACTACATAAAATCATAATATATATTATTTTAGTTTTCAGATATTTTTTCGACAGAATGAGTATCTAGAAAGCAGAAAGTAATGCGAGAGGCCATGTTCTTATATAGCAGGGGTCGCAAACTTTTCTTTGGCTGTGATCTTTTATGATACTCTAAAAAAAATCGATCTTTTGCGCATGCACAGAAAAGTTTTTACATCTTATAGACTGAGTGTACAACTTAAATTCAATATATATCTTTAATATGGATATAAAGGGAAAATCATAATTTATGTATTTTATTGCAGTAAACCTCAGTGAAATTTCAGAATAATTAAATAATGTATCCACTGAATATTATTTAGGCATTTTTAACTGGCTATGATTTTAGACAGATGTTAGGTTTTAACTCAATCAGTTTCTCTATAGCTTCACATCTCCTAACTAATAACTGAATATGAGCATGGACCATTAATCTGACTCCAATTTATTGTTTTGTGTATAAAATACCAATTTAATATAATATACATTACTCATATGTTACTGTAATATTTTAATTAACTTGTCTTACTATTGTTTGCAGAGCTTTAGGTTATTTACCCTTGAGAAAGCAATATGATTATGACAAAAAGTTGCTTTTCATATGTAGACTTATCAGTTAAGTGCTGTTTAACTAGTGTGAGCTTCATAATAAAACCTCAGAGGCTAAGTAGCTATCTTAGCGTGTCCTAATACTTTATATATAACCTCAGAAGTTAATGAATTAGATTAGATTAGATTTGATAAAATTCATTAATACCATGGGGGAATTCAGATGCATACAGCAGCAGAAACATAAAAACAAGGATACCGACTCACAAGACCAATAATACAGCCAATCAATCAATATATAAAAATAAATACATATTTTGCAGATATTTCAAAGTGAATTTACAGAGTATGTCAGGAAGAAGCATCGAATTGTCTGATAGCAGTAGGTAGAAAAGATGCCCCCCAGAAGTTCTTCTTAGCACACTGTGATGGAATGAGCCTGTGGCTAAAAGTACTCCAATAGAGCGCCTCCTGGAGGGGATGCAGGAGATTTTTTTATGATGGCATCCATTTTGCCACCATCCTTTTTTTCCCACAACAGCTTTCAGTGTGTCCGGGTTTCACCCTGTGATGGAGCAGGCTTTCCTGCATTGGCATTGCGCATTTTTTGAGTTCAAGTTGCTTTCCCAGGAGACTGCAGCATAGAACAACACAGTGGCTACTATGGACTGATAAAACATTTTCAGCAGCTTGCTGCATACAACCAAAGATCTGAGTCTCCTTAGGAAGCAAGGTTATTATAGTTTTGCTTTTTTTTGCTAGTTTTCATTTTTATATAACTTCTTATTTTAGTTTTAATTTAGTTTTAGTTAGCCTCCATGCCATATTTTTATTTTTAGTTTAGTCTTTTTTTCACAAAACTATAGTGTTCACAAATGTGAACTACAGTATAGACTTAATAGGTTTGGAAATAACATTTGTTTAATGTCAGCAGACACCGATAGGTATGTCCTGTTAAAAACTAAACAAAAATAAAACCAGATACTGAATATGAACTGACATGCAAAATAGCAATCCACAATAACAGTGATACAAAACAGGGCCTGAATGTGTGATTCAGTTATACATCTTTCTTTTAATTTTCAAGAAAACTTGGTGCTCTAGAAAGTGGTCGTTCTGTTTCACAATCTAGATGACAGCTGTCCACAAACTGTGAATATTCGTGCAACAACAACATTTATTTTTATAGCACGTTTTCATACAAATGATGTCGCTCAAAGTGCTTTACAAGATAGATAGATAGATAGATAGATAGATAGATAGATAGATAGATAGATAGATAGATAGATAGATAGATAGATAGATAGATAGATACTTTATTAATCCCCAAGGGGAAATTCACATACTCCAGCAGCAGCATACTGATAAAAACAAAAATAATTAAAGAGTGATAAAAATGCAGTGCAAGTTAAAAAATGCAAGGTGGAGAGTGCGAGGCAGGTATAACAGTCAATAATAATTGAAGAGTCACATAGTGTGGGGGAGGAACAATCTCCTCAGTCTGTCAGTGGAGCAGGACAGTGACAGCAGTCTGTTGCTGAAGCTGCTCCTCTGTCTGGAGATGATACTATTCAGTGGATGTAGTGAATTCTCCATGATTGACAGGAGCCTACTCAGCGCCCGTCGCTCAGCCACAGATGTCAAACTGTCCAGCTCCGTGCCTACAATAGAGCCTGCCTTCCTCACCAGTTTGTCCATGCTGTCTCCCTAGCACACCACCACGTAGAAGAGGGCGCTCGCCACAACCGTCTGATAGAACATCTGCAGCATCTTATTGCAGATGTTGAAGGACGCCAGCCTTCTAAGGAAGTATAGTCTGCTCTGTCCTCTCTTGCACAGAGAATCAGTATTGGCAGTCCAGTCCAGTTTATGTCCGTGAGTGGCCTGGGCCTTCTAAAAAATCCACCACCAGCTCTTTGGTTTTGCTGGTGTTCAGTTGTAGGTGGTTTGAGTCGCACCATTTAACAAAGTCCTTGATTAGGTTCCAATACTCCTCCTCCTGCCCACTCCTGATGTAGCCCACGATAGCAGTGTCGTCAGCGAACTTTTGCACGTGGCAGGACTCCGAGTTGTATTGGAAGTCCGATGTATATAGGCTGAACAAGACTGGAGAAAGTACAGTCCCCTGCGGTGCTCCTGTGCTGCTGACCACAATCTCAGACCTACAGTTCCCAAGATGCACATACTGAGGTCTATCTGTAAGATAGTTCACGATCCATGCCACCAGGTATGAATCTACTCCCATCTGTCAGCTTATCCCTAAGGAGCAGAGGTTGGATGGTGTTGAAGGCGCTAGAGAAGTCCAGAAACATAATTCTTACTGCACCACTGCCTCTGTCCAAGTGGGAGAGGGATCAGTGTAGCATGTAGATGATGGCATCCTCCGCTCCCACCTTCTCCTGGTATGCGAACTGCAGAGGGTCAAGGGCGTGGTGGACCTGTGCCCTCAGGTGTTGAAGCAGCAGCTGCTCCATGGTCTTCATTACATGTGACGTTAGGGTGATAGGCCATGAGTCATTCAGCTCACTAGGACGTGATACCTTTGGGACTGGGGTGATGCAAGATGTTTTCCAAAGCCTTGGGACTCTCCCCTGTTCCAGGCTCGGGTTGAAGATGCACTGTAGAGGACTCCCAAGCTCCAATGCACAGGCCTTCAACAGTCGCGGTGATACTCCATCTGGACCCACTGCTTTGCTGGCACAAAGTCTCTTCAGCTCTCTGCTTACCTGGGCTGCTGTAATTGTGGGTGGGGGAAAACTCTCTCCTATGCTGGTATCAGCAGAAGGATGGGTGGAGGATGGAGTACTCTGAGGTGAGAGTGAGAGTGGGTTAGGGTGGTCAAACCTGCTAAAAAAGTTGTTCATCAGATTTGCTTTCTCCCTGTCTCTCTTGATGGAGGCACCCCGATTCAAGCTGCAGCCAGTGATGATCTTCATCCCATCCCACACTTCCTTCATGCTGTTATTCTGCAACTTTTGCTCCAGTTTTCTCCTGTACTGCTCCTTCGCTGCCCTGAGCTGGACTTGGAATTCCTTCTGCACGCACTTGAGCTCATGCTGATCACTGCCTTTAAAAGCCCTTTTCTTCTGATTCAAAAGGTCCTTGATGTCACTTGTAATCCATGGTTTGTTGTTAGCATAGCAGCATACTGTTCTTACCAGAACTACAATGTCCATACAGAAGTTGATGTAGGCAGTAGTGCAGTCAACAACCTCTTCAATGTTCTCACTGTATGATCCCTGCAGGATATCCGAGACTGCTCTGCCTCAGGGAACCACTTCCTGAATGAGTGTGTGGTTGTAGGTAGCTCCCTCACTCTTGGTTTGTAGTGAGACTGAAGCAGAACCAGGTTATGATCTGCTTTCCCAAGCGCAGGCAGCAGGGTGGTGCTGTATGCGTCCTTAACGTTTGCATAAAGTAGGTCAATAATCCTATTTCCTCAGGTGTTACAATGCACATACTGGGAGAAGGCAGGTAATGTTTTGTCCAGCGTCACATGGTTAAAATCTCCAGAGATTAGCACAAGCTCCTTAGCATCAGCGGAGTGGATGATGTCACCCGCTATCTCCACGTTCGTGTGAGGAGGGATGTAAACAATAACAGCAATGACGTGTCCACACTCTCTGGGCAAGTAATAGGGACACAGACTTACAGCCAACAGTTTGATGTCCCTGCAGCAAGTGGAGATTTTGACGTTGACATGTCCAGGTTGCACCACCTTGTGTTCACATAGAGAGCAAGTCCTCCTCCTTTCCGCTTCCCGCAGGTATTTGCGTCTCTTTCCACTCTAACTGTGCTGAACCCGGGTAGCTCCACGTTAGCATCTGGGATGCTAGTTGTTAGCCACGTTTCACAAAAACACAACAAACTGCATTCTCTGTAGGTCCTGACATTTTTCACCAGCGCAACCAGTTCATCGATCATATTTGGTAGCGAGTTCACATTTCCCAGGATCACAGAAGGCACCAAAGGCTTGTATCGCCACTTCCTCGCTAGCCGCATAGGCTTTAGCTTAGCGCCGGCTCTGCTGCCACGATAAGGCCTTCTTACCTCGTCAGGTAAATGGGGAACCACACCGGCACGGGCCTTTGTTCTCAGCGCTAGCAGTTGACTACCTGAATAGACGAGTCTCGGAGTGTAAAAATCCATGTCCAAATAGTAAAAAGTGTCCAGGAAATGAGTCCACATAAAAGAAAGTGGTAGGAGTGATCAGAGAGATAGAGAAAAAGGTAGAAAGATAAAGAAGATAAAGTCCTACACGGAGCTGCTGGAAAGGCTGCCACTCACGGCAGAAGAAATAAAAAAGAAAAATATAAAAATAAGATTAGTCAATGCTAAGTAACAAAGAATAAAGTAAATTCTGATGGCCAGGAGGACAGAAAAAACAAACACAAAAAAACTCCAGAGGGCTGGAGAAAAAAAAAAAAGACAATCTGCCAGAGTTCCAAGACTACGAGACCACCCACCTCCACTGGGCATTGTACCTAACATAAATTATATAAATCAGTCCTCGTGGTTTTCAGGCTTCATGTACCTAACATAAATTATATAAATCAGTCCTCGTGGTTTTCAGGCTTCATGTGGAAGAATTAGATGATGATGCAAGTGCCTATGAGGCATGGGCTCACAAAAGATCCAACACCACAAGGGTATGTTTAGGATATATAGCCACTCTGGCTTGCCAGAAGTTGTTCTCTATGTAGATGACATATGCGGCATAAACTTAACAAAGCATGCTGCACTTGGTGTGTTGGTGAATGGTAAAAGCATGCAGATTTTCCCAAAAACAAAGCCGTCAGATCCTTTTTACTCTATCTATGCAAAGTGTTACTTTCCGAGCTTGTTTCACCATTTCTTTGATACGCTGTGTTGCTGTATCCATTTAATGTGCAATGAGCACATTTATTTGTGGCATGCTAAATTTGGGATCAAGAGAGGGAACAGATTTTCTGAACGATGGCATGTCACATAGCCTTAGCAGACATGCCAGTTTCAATAAACAAGTTTACTTGGGCTTCTTTGTGTTTTCGGTGTTCAACTGAGTTTGTTCCCTAAGTTAGTGCCTTCTGCAAACACGATGTTAATGTCTGCTGTCTTGTATTATGTGCAGTAGAACTGAAATAGTATGTGCTTTTCAGCCTTTCTTTTTCTTTTTCCAGGTATATGTCACAGGCTAATTTGTTTTGGCTATTTAGGTGCACTTTAGTTTTTCATCTCAGTTTTGTTATTTATTTTATTTCAGCTTGTGAAAATGTTTTTTCTTTAATAGTTTTAGTCATTTTCATTTCATTTTACTATTATAACCTTGTTAGGCAGTATAGTCTGTTCTGGCTCTGTTTGTACAGATTTGTCTGAATTGCCTCAAAATTGATTTGTACAACAGAATCAAATATAAAGTTACTGTAAGTCATTGTCAAAATATGGAGATCACAACCAGAGATAGATTAAAAGTTTGATTCTCTACCTGAGATTCCGTGACCTCTGGAAGAGACTCCAACCACCAGGACAAAAAGTTATACAGCAGTTAAGTCACTTGACAATGACAACAGACGTACTTGGTTGCTTAAGTTAACATAGCTTCAAGTTTGGTTATTTTCTTTTATGTAGAGATATCTAGAATACAGTACCTCAAAATTAATTGAAATTGTAAGGAGCTCAATATCAGTTATAAGAAGAATGTGATCTGATGATGAGTGGGGGGGGGGGGGGGGGGGTTGGTGTTTGAGGGCTGAACGCATTCTAAGGAGAAGTGTTCGGATCAACTGCTGGCTTGCTGCAGCTGCTGCTGGCAAGCTACGTGTTCTGCTTGTCGTTGTTTTAAGAGCTGGGAGCACCTGAAGTTTGTCTGCCAAAAGCATTCCAACAACTGCTAGGTTAGATGTTAGTGAACTTGTCTCTCTATTATAAAAAAAAAATCCTAGAGAAAGACTAGGGATACGAGACGTGATCTTCACGTGAAGATCGTGGAAGACACTTAAAAGACCCATGAGATGAAAGAGATTGGCCACGCAGCGTCTCACAGGGACGTAGAACATGAGATTCTTGCAAGACACACCCTACTTACAACCTATATCAAATAAGACCCGTGCAGCAAAACACTCAGTCGTGTCAAGGCTTTGAGCACACACAGATCCAGGGCTCTCGGTGCATATAAAGCATATAAGGACAATACGTTATTGATAAAACGTCGACAACTAAGCGAAGAAGAAAGAACAGCACGGAGAAAAGAGACTCAAAAGCGTTGGAGAGAAAAAAATGCAAAAAAGAAAAAGAATAATTGAGGTGCAAATACAGAAAATAAGGAAAGTAATAATCAGCCCGGAACAAGTGGAATTGAAAAAAAAGCATGTCCAATCGGGCTCAGAATTAAAAGACAATGAGTAAAAGACAAAGTAGAACTTCATAAAGGCATTTAAAAACGTTGGCGCTATACACTTGAAGAGCAGGCTAGAAATTATGAAAGCAGTAGAATTCAAAAGGCTCAAAAAAAAAAAATGATGGCGTGATACACATGCAGAGAAAGGTAAAGAATTTGAAAGCAATAAAATTCGAAAGTATTGTAGCGTCCCAGGTAGGTTGAAGCCTTTTTTTTTTTTGAGCGACTGTTAGGTTCGATTGAGGGAGGGCGGAGTACAGCACGGAAGACTGACAGCGGGGTATTGATGGGTTTTGCTTCCTGAGGTTGTAATGTCTAGTCTTGTGTGTCATCAAAGTGTTCTCTCCAAGATGATCTGGTCTCGATCGCTTCGGTCAACCTCCCCCGGAGGTGTGCTACGCTCCTGCTACTTTGCATCTCTCTCACTTGCGTTGTGAAGTGGGGGAGCTGAACGCACGCTAAGCAGAAGTGGACGGATCAGCTACTGGCTTTGTGCTGCTTCTGCCAAGATGCCTGTTCTGCTTGTCGCTCTGCGCGTTGATCATTTAAAAGCATGTACAGCAGCTGTCCTTCTGTCTCACTGCCTTGTCTTGCGTGACATCAAATTGTCTTCTGAGAAGACTAAGCCTCGTCTCCCTGCCAGGATGTTTTTTATAATAGAGAGATGTTACTCATATCCTTAGCCCGACATCCACATATTATATGTGTTGTCACAAACTTGACTCAGAGTCATAGAAAGGTTTGGGGCAGCCACCCGTATAATTGATTTCCTGGCTGCAAAGTCATTCAAATGAATACAGCACTGATATGCACAAAACCGAGTCCAAAACGTAACTGAGGGAATAGGAAAAAGGTGGAGGCTTTTAAAGAGGAAGACAGGAAGCTAGATCAAAGGGGTCGGGCTCATGAAGGTCTTCAGCCATAGGTACGAGTCAGGATGTGACATCACAGGGGCCGGAGCTGGCAAGGTCTCATTCCATAGGCTCGGTCCCGGAAGTGACATCAAGAGAGCCAGGTGGAATGTGAATGATCTATAGGAAAGGGAGAAAAAGAGTCAGTACACTCTGCCACATCCCAGTATGACTCGGAACTGCCCTTACTCAAGCCCTTTAGCTGCCTCCCATGTGCACGTGTGTGACAGTGTTTACAAAGTGTGTTTTAATAAGTTTACATGTGTTTGAAGCATGTGGGAGGGGTATTTTAAGGCTTATTAAACTATTAAAAAAATGTTTATTTATATGGTCTTTCTATATCGTGGATTTTCACCTATTGCTAATGGGTCTGGAACGCAACTTCCGCGTTAGGCGGGGAATCACTGTATATATAATACACTGTTTACTGACTGACTGACTCACTTGCTCAGACACTCCTCAACAGAAACATTATTTCGCATTTAGCTAAAAAGTTGAAGTTTGGCAGGAGAGTACATCTAGGGCAGTTGGTATCCACTAAGAAAAGACATTTCAATATATAAATATTTAGGGGTAAAAAAAAAAAACACACACACACAACAGAAAAAGTAAATACCTCATAATCTCAAAAATGCCTTGATGGGTTTGATTGAAATTGGTTGACATTGTAGAAAAGAGAAAATTAGCTGACACTTTTTTTATTTGTTAATATATGTCGTTAATAATGCTAAACTGAGCGGGACATGCTAATGTGCCACGTCCCCTAATTCACCTCAGCACTGACAGTGATCACTCTGAGAAATGGGGAGTGCCAGTTAATACAAATAAAGACTGTCTACAGAAGGGTAGTGAATGGAGGAAGGTCCAGGTGAAGCTCAAAGGAGATGTGTTTAACAAGTGCTTGCTAGGCACTGTGGCTGTAAGTGTAGTTAATTTCATGCAGTATCTCCAATGAGAAAGGTATTTAACATATGTTATCCCTCCTCTCTTCATCTTATCTGCAAACTTGTGCAAGTGCTGATATGGAGACAAAAATTCCCATCAGCCAGTGCGCTGCTCCAGGCGATTTCATCATCATTGACACAGTACAAATAAAAGCATTGATAAAACCAGTATGTCATCAAAGGTAGCAACTACTGCGTTGTTTTTTCCTCAACCACTTTGGGATAAAAAATTAATTTTCTCGCTGGATTACAGAATAAAGCATTCAGTATGTATGTGTTTAGTATATGTTGAAATGAATTACTTTTCTTTTTTGTTGGGTAGCTACTGCTACTAAGTGTTTTGAAATAAATTACTTTTCTTTTTTGTTGGGTAGCTACTGCTACTAAGTGTTAGTAGAGAAAATGTAATTTTATACAGGTAATTCTTTAGCTAATTAAAACTTGCCCTTGCATATTTCTGAACTATTAGTGGTTGTCCTTGGTTAATTAGCCTTTCACTTCAACAATAGCTAATCTCAGAAAAAGATTTTAGTATTTCAATTACTTGGTTCAAGGCTCCCCACTTTATCAGTGTAAATATGAAAATGAGCCATTTTCATTTTGAAGAACTAGAGAGCTCTCAAAAAGACAGTAATTTTTGTTTATAACTCAAAATGTCTGTCATTAATGCCTACTTCTGGAAGATTTGTATGCTGCCAACTAGACTTCAAAATCAATCTAAAAAGCAGACATTCTCCAACTGATTCTTTTCACTTAAATTACATTTAGTGTGATTTATCATTGTCATCTTTTATAATGTCATCTTTTATAACCTATCTATTTTAACTACAGATATGAATATCGAGCGGATGTTCCTAACAGTTGTGAAAGAGCTATCAGATGGATTAATTAAAGTGGCAATTGGCAGTGTCAACATCAGTCTTGAGGTAAGTCCTGTGTAACATTGCAAAATGGAGCTTCCTGCTGTCATTGTAATGAGGTGGTCTTTTCACTCAAACTTAGTATGCCAGGAAGGTGTATGACTGACATAGCCACCTTAGTGATGTAATTGGTACATACTATATGCATAATTTGCATAATATTCAATCTTATTATGTTTTTAGTGGGAGGTGACATATGTCAGGTAAAAAAACGGATTATTTTCCCAAAATACAAACCTTTTCTGACATGCTCAGTGGGATGTTTTCATTGTGCCATTTGAATTTGATGCTTTCATCCTGAAGAGAGGTGAGATTGTTATTGTCAGGGGAAAATAAGAATAAGAGTGTTTTATAATAAATAATAAATTGACTAAGTGGTATTAGTTTGGAAAAATACTCATCAGAATAATTAAACAAATTATTATTACAGCCTAAATTGTGAAGTATGAAAAGGTAGTCACAGAATGAAAGGTAATAAAGGTTAGTTACAATATAAACAGGTAAAAGGCAAATCAACAAAATACTTAAGTTTTGTATTTAAACTGTGAGTTGTGGGATAATTTTCAATTTGGTAAGGTTTCCTTGATATTAAGAATATGGTTTAGGAATCGACAAATGATGCATTTCCTTTCTTATGTAAGTATTTTTAATAAATATTGTTACGTTTGAACAAGGAGAAAAATTTAAGAAGAATTTAAAAAGTACTTCAGTTTAGGAGGAACATGAATAGCAAGCGATTAAAATGCATGTTTGATTAATGTTTATTTATATCAAGAAATGTTATCGGGCGGCTCAGTGGCGTAGTGGTAGCGCTGCTGCCTTGCAGTAAGGAGACCCAGGTTCGCTTCCTCCCAGTCCTCCCTGCATGGAGTTTGCATGTTCTCCCCGTGTCTGCGTGGGTTTCCTCCCACAGTCCAAAGACATGCAGATTAGGTGCATTGGTGATCCTATATTGTCTCTAGTTTGTGCTCGGTGTGTGGGTGTGTTCGGATTCACCGGGTTGGAAAATGGATGGATGGATGGAAGAAATGTTATCTTATACATTTGTTACTGTTCTTCTTTAAATACCTTATATTTGTATCATATCATATAAGATCATATACTGTAAATACATTACATCTATGTGAAATTATTATGTTTTGCCTTAAAGAGATTTACTATTTTAAATATGGAAGTTGTGCTCTGTTGGGGATTTTAATTAAGTAGTGAATTTGATTTAGATCAGACAAAATGAACCAAGTCCTGGCTACAGGTTTGTACTAAAACCTTCCCTCATTCATTGCCTAATTTGTGTCTTTTAATTAAGTCCATGTTTAGATTTTTTTCCGTTTTGGTTACCAATTTTTGCTCTGAAACAAAAGGTTCATAAAACAAAGTGTGTTATTTGCTTTTTTATTGTGTTAGTAAAATTTGAGATTTGCTGCAGTTTTATTCTCTCTAATGTTGGTAACAATATCCCTTTCAACACCAGCTGTTAGGGTTCAGCTTGAACCATTCTTTGCTAATTATCCCACCCAAAATCTGTTAATGTTACAGAGTATGTTTTCACACCAGCCTTCGTAATTATATTACATCCATAATTGTCATTGCCAGCCTCGCACTCTCAGCCAGGACTTTGACAGTAAAGTCAAAACATCACCTTTGATTTATTCCTAAAATTATGCATTTATCCTTCTAGATATTTTGTAGTTAAATTAAGCAGTGCTCTTTGTTCTATACAGAAAGTATATATTATTTTTGTAAAATTCTTTTTTGTAATTAAAAATTCTGATCAGTACTTGTCTGAAAGTTAATAGCAAGGAAGCTAATCTTGGACTCAGTTGGTGAAGAAAAACAAAGCAAAATGCTTTATAATCCTTGTCATCATGTTTACCCTGGAGCGCTTAGTTTAGTGTGGTGTTTCTTGTGGAGTCCCCAAGAGATACTGCTAACAAGAAGACTCCTTGCACTTCAGACATCAATTAACTTTAAATTTTTTTATGTCAGTAATTATTTGCAAAAACAAGTTAGGCACTGTTTCTTTTAAATTTGAATGTTCACATCAGTGAAAGTATCCTATGTTTTATGCATAAAGTAAATGTATTTGAGAAATACGTTTATTAGTAACGTGAGAAAAATAAAATATTAATTTTAATTTTGTTTATCTAGTACTTTAAATGACCCTGTTTACACTAAATCGTGGTAAAGGAATCTGTATATGGTGTGGTTGATTATGGACCAACTAGCCAACCCGCGGCGTACCATACGCCGGATAATCAGGCCGCTTTTTTAATGATTTTTAAGCACAGGGAGAAAATTAACATTTGAAAAATCGGTAATGTAATAAATCGCCAAGAAAAGTAACATTTCATGTGCCCACCCCCAACTCGTCACCTGAGTCGTTTTGCTCTTTGCCCAGTCCACATGCATGTGTGAGTTACGTAGACTTTTCATTGTTGTTTGCGGTTTTGGCTGCTTTTCTATACATAATCCACCAAGTCACCCGACCATGGTAGTACCGGGGGGTGGGTGTACAAAGGGCAGGGACATAATCAGTGCGAGCATATGACCCCCCGCTAGCCATGTTTTTGAAAGTTTGGCCCTGTGCCTTATTAATTGTCATCGCAAAGGCAAATCTAACAGGAAATTGTCTTCGTCTTAAAGTAAAAGGCAAATTATCTGCGACAAATAAACTGTTTTACACGCTGCATACCTACTACGCCGCATAATCACGCCGCTTTTTTAATGTTTTTTAAGCAGAGGGAAAAAAATGAACATTTGCAAAATCCGTAACGCTGCTTTCAGTAAGTACAATGCACACGCGTTTAATTTGTCGGCCACTTTTTGCCAGCCGTCTTTTCTGGTTTGGACCGCTTTTACAGTGTTACCGCTTGTGTATATTAAATCTTGAAATCCTTCGAGTAACTAATTAACTAGCTAACACCCACCCACCCAGCTTGTGTGAAAAAAATGCGCCCGTTCTTTCATCATTTTGTTGCAGCCTATCAAAGACTTGCTGATCATGTTTTCTAGACTCAATATATATTGGCTTTTCACTCAGCGCGAGGGCGCGCATTCATCTCGGATTATTACATCTTGCTAGACTAATCTGCTACACGGCTGCATTTGAAAAACCGACTTATCCCGGATGAGTTTCACTGGCATTAATGATTAGGAATCTGGTTGGAACAAAACCCTGCAGCCACAGGGGTTAACCAGGACCGAGTTTGGGAAATACTGCTGAACACAGACGAAACCGACTCAGGTGAAGAGTTGGGGCGGGCAAAGTAGTTGCAGCTATTGATTATTCAGTGTTGTTTGCCTGGGTGTCTGATCTGTGTTGACTGACATGGCTATTTTCTGCGTATCCCATGGTTGTCTTCCGGCAGTATGCATGCCTCGAGAGACAGGGCGTCCTTGTGTGGTGAGTTGTTGCAGTTTGTGACCACCTCGCCGACGTTATCCCAATGTTGGCAAACAAAGCCAACAGTCATGTTGCGAAGTTTGAGAGCAACAGTTTCGTCAATGACATTTTTCCAAAAAAAACCCAACTGATAGAAACAAACAGTTACCTGATGCAGGAATTTCTATAACATTGAAAGAAGTGTTGTTTCCATGAAATACATTTGAAGCCGTAGCCATGGAGGGCAAAAGAAAAGTCAACGTGGCTCACAGCTGGATTTGGACAGCAGCACAGACCAAAGCGAGTATGTGTTTGATGAGCTGTTCGAGTTGGCGGAGGGGTAGAGTTTCTGGGCAGGGCTTCGTTGTTCATTTCCCATGGTTTTCGATGGTGGACGTGGTTGGGTGCCGTAACCGAAACGAATAATGATAGGTCAACGTGGCTCAGAGGTGCATGTGGACTCCTAGCACAGACGAAAGGGACTAACTGGGTGGTCTGTGAGTTTTTGCATCCGGGCACATGAGCAGGCCGTGTGAATGCCTAGAGAGCGAGTGTAGACGCGGGCCAGGGAAAATGGAGTGTTGGTGGGCAGGGAAACATCTTCCATGTTCCTGCAGCACCATCTAAGAAGATGCATGTTTGTCGCGGGTGCGAATTGCTGTATGTAGCGTGTAAAACAGTTTGCTATGGTGCACGCGGCCGTGCGTTGTAACCGAAAAGTCAACGTGGCTCAGAGGTGCATGTGTACTGTAGGACAGACAAACATAAATGACGGCGTGTTTTCCAAGGCGTCGCGTCCGAGTTGGTGGGCGTGGCTGTGCGAGTTGTCGTCGTATCCAATGGTCTTGTCGGCGGCTTAGTGAATCCACGCCCCTTGTGGCATGCTTTCCATGGGTGGCTACTTGTCTTCCGGCTTAGTGAATTATATATATAGACTTGGTGAATTATATATATAGATGCTTGTCCAAGGAACATTGATATCTAAGCTAGAAATATTCCTGGATGAGGTGCTACTTCATCGCACCTATTTACAGTAGGCCTGATTAGAGTCACCTGTTAACCTTACTTGAAATGTGGAGAGATAGCCAGAGTACTTCACACAGGCAGTGCCCAGGCTGGAATTTGAACCCAAGACACTCAATATGTACTTCAGCAGTGTTATTCACTGTGCTGCAGTAATGTCGCTAAGACCTTTCATAATGCATAGGGTTCTCATCTTATGTCTGTAAATGCTTCAAAGTAGATTTAGTGTCATCATCGATCAATTGCACATTCATCCATAAATCATTTAAGTCATGCCTTTTCTTTACCCCCTTATTCAGTCAGGGAATTCCAATAGAGGTGTGGTCAGCCATTTTCTGGGCATTAATTATTTAAATAATTTTTAAATTATTTATTTATTTTAGATTTCATATTCTATTTATGGTGGTGCCATGGAAACAAATCCTGACCTGTCAGTGTGGCCTCTGTAGATTTCACCTGTATCTTTGTGGGTTTTGTCTTGATACTATGGAGAAACACATGCAGGATATGTATATTGTGACATTAAATTGGCCCATGGTGAGTGTATGTGTGAGTGTATCATGTGATGAATGTAACCCCATTCAGGATCAGTTCTTGTCTTGTTCACGATGTTACCCGGATAGGATAGGATCTTGCCCCCACCAACCCCACATGCTTCTTTTAGAAACTAAATTAATGGGTTGAAAGGGTTTGGAAAATGGTATAAAGCTTTAATTCACATGCTACCTTCTTTACTTATTGAAAATATTTAGGAAGCAGCCTTTAGTGGACAAATCAGTGAGAATTGAACAAGATTTTCAGACATATGAAACTTTTCCTTTCTAGTTAATGTTGTGATATGTTTAGTATTGCAGATCCTAAGTTCCATGTGACAGATGTCAACATTTCACATTTCTAACAAGAGATTCAACCTTCAGAATAATTTAAAATATCCTGTCACATTTTTTTTTTCTGAATGAGCAGTAGACATACCAAATATTACTTACCGTAACTGTGCCTTGAGGCCTTCCAATGTAGCTGGCTCATGCTTTTTCAGTCTGATAATAGTCTGGATCTGCTTCTCTGTCCCTTGTGCTGCAACACATCACTGCACCTTGGCTCTTTATCTTTTTTTTTGCTTTCTTATAAAAGAGCCCAGCTCACCCATTACTGATTCAATGAATACATAAATTTTGACATCTAGCAAATAATGCATTAATTAACAAGAATTATTCATGTTACATAATAGTGAATCATTAAAATCTTAGCATTAGCATGTTGTATAAAATATAATTGTTAAAGAACAATACATGTTAAAAATTTAAAAAATAACAAAAACTACTAATGGTGTAATTAGTCATTCATTTACTACATTTATTGATTTCAGTTCAATGATATGTTGAAGAACCTGGTCACATAATTTCCAAAACCATCCATCCATTCTGTTCTGTTACACTTTAGCCTGCTTAATCCTGTTTTAGAGTCACAGGAAACCAGAGGTAAGCTTTGAATACAAGGAAACTCTGGTCCCATCACATTCTAAATCTTTTTTTTTTGATAGTGTTTAGTGCTTTGCTTTATGTTATGGTTTGATGCAATAGTGGACCACAAGCAAATACTAAGGCCAACATATTTGACTTTTTGTCATTGGGTGGAAGCAATTGGCAGAGCACATTAGTTAATCCTAAAAGTAGAGAATTAAAATCTGTTGTACTTATGGGGCCAAATATACTGCCTTGGAGCAAGAAAATGTACACTGACTCAATGTTGGAAGTGTATTGGTGACTGCCGCAATGCTAAATGTAGCTCACATTGCATGAGTTCCTTAGAAAAAATAGTTGAACAAAACTAGTATGCCAAAGCATGTGTGGCAATGGAGCAAAGGGATCATACAGTAGACTTTAAAAAAGAAACCCTTAATCAGAAGTAATACAGTGCATCCGGAAAGTATTCACAGCGCATCACTTTTTCCACATTTTGTTATGTTACAGCCTTATTCCAAAACTAGTCATTTAGCCCGTTACAATAACGGGCACTAGAACAGTAGTGCATAAACATTAGTAGGAACAGTCTATATTAAATGGCAAGGGACTTTGACCTCATTCTTTTTGTTGGTCGTATTTTTCTTTCTTTCAGCCTTTCTTTTGTTGATGCTTACTTGCTGAGCTGACCGTTCTTCGTGGGCTGCTGCCGTGTATTGTGTGTCTTTAATTTTCTGTGACAGTAATACTGTCTTGTACGGCTCTATTCAATAAGGGCGCGCACAAAAAGGCGAGCTTCAAAAGGGCGACCTCAATTGAGCGTGGCGAATAAAGGCGTTCATAGATAATTTAGTTCAAATGGCTCTGGAATATGTGAAGAGTAACAAAAGTGCAGATCTTTATTTACGCCTTCCTTTATTCGCTGCGCCCAATTGAGGTCGCCCTTTTGAGGCTCGCCTTTTTATGCGCGCCCTTATTGAAGGATGCCTGTGCGCGCCCTTATTGAAGGATACCGTCTTGTACGTCCGCTGGCTTGTACGTCCGTAATATACCTTTAATTTTCTCTGGCGGTAATACAGGCGTGCACGTCAGTAATATGCCTTTAATCTCCTCTGACAGTAATACTGGCTTGTATGTGGCTGTAATATGCGTCACTGTATTGTGTACCTTTAATTTCCTCTTGCAGTAATACTGGTTTGTATTTCCATAAAACGCCTCTAACTTTCTCTGACAGTAATATCGCAAATCGCAACCGTGCCCCGCGCATGCGCACTTCACCAGAAGACACCCACACACGGACACCTGGACGCACATAGGGATTTTATATATATAGATGGATTAAATTCATTTTTTTCCTCAGAATTCTACACACAACACCCCATAATGACAATGTGAAAAAAGTTTACTTGAGGTTTTTGCAAATTTGTTAAAAATAGAAAAACTGAGAAATCACATGTACATAAGTATTCACAGCCTTTGCTCAATACTTTGTCTATGCACCTTTGGCAGCAATTACAGCCTCAAGTCTTTTTGAATATGATGCCACAAGCTTGGCACGCCTATCCTTGGCCAGTTTTGCCCATTCCTCTTTGCAGCACCTCTCAAGCTCCATCAGGTTGGATGGGAAGCATTGGTGCACAGCCATTTTAAGATCTCTCCAGAGATGTTCAGTCGGATTCAAGTCTGGGCTCTGGCTGGGCCACTCAAGGACATTCACAGAGTTGTCCTGAAGCCACTCCTTTGATATCTTGGCTGTTTGCTTAGAGTCGTTGTCCTGCTGAACCGTCACCCCAGTCGGAGGTCAAGAGCGCTCTGGAGCAGGTTTTCATCCAGGATGTCTCTGTACATCGCTGCAGTCATCTTTCCCTTTATCCTGACTAGTCTCTCAGTCCCTGACGCTGAAAAACATCCCCACAGCATGATGCCGCCACTATCATGCTTCACTGTAGGGATGGTATTGGCCTGGTGATGAGCGGTGCCTGGTTTCCTCCAAACGTGACGCCTGGCATTCACACCAAAGAGTTCAATCTTTGTCTCATCAGACCAGAGATGGTTGTCCTTCTGGAAGGTTCCCCTCTCTCCACAGAGGACCTCTGGAGCTCTGACAGAGTGACCATCGGGTTCTTTGTCACCTCCCTGACTAAGGCCCTTCTCCCCCGATCGCTCAGTTTAGATGGCCAGCCAGCTCTAGGAAGAGTCCTGGTGGTCTCGAACTTCTTCCACTTACGGATGATGGAGGCCACTGTGCTCATTGGGACCTTCAAAGCAGCAGAAATTTTTCTGTAACCTTCCCTAGATTTGTGCCTCGAGACAATCCTGTCTCGGAGGTCTACAGACAATTCCTTTGACTTCACGCTTGGTTTGTGCTCTGACATGAACTGTCAACTGTGGGACCTTATATAGACAGGTGTGTGTCTTTCCAAATCATGTCCAATCAACTGAATTTACCACAGGTGGACTCCAATTATGCTGCAGAAACATCTCAAGGATGATCAGGGGAAACAGGATGCACCTGAGCTCAATTTTGAGCTTCATGGCAAAGGCTGTGAATACTTATGTACATGTGATTTCTCAGTTTTTTTATCTATACATATTAATAAAAGGCAAAGCCCTCACTGACTCACTGACTCACTGACTGACTGACTGACTGACTGATTGACTGACTGACTGACTGACTGACTGACTCACTCATCACTAATTCTCGAACTTCCCGTGTAGGTGGAAGGCTGAAATTTGGCAGGCTCATTCCTTACAGCTTACTTACAAAAGTTAGGCAGGTTTCATTTCGAAATTCTACGTGTAATGGTCATAACTGGAACATATTTTTTGTCCATACACTGTAATGGAGGAGGCGGAGTCACGTATCGCGTCATCACGCCTCCTACGTAATCACGTGAACTAAAAACAAGGAAGAGATTTACAGCACGAGTCAAACGCGGGAACGAAGGTAAATGACGTTAATTTTTGACTGTCTTTTAATACTGTGTAAGCATACATATTAACACATGTGCAATTAAACGTGTGCATTTACGGGGTGATTTCTCAGGCTTAAAAGCTCACCTTTTATCAAACGCGGGAACAAAGGTAACTGACGTTGTTCACTGTCTTTTAATACTGTGTAACCATACATATTAACACATGTGCAATTAAACGTGTGCATTTACGGGGTGATTTCTCAGGCTTAAAAGCTCGCCTTTTACTAAAAAGGTAAATGCAAAACTATTTTCAATCATTCTATGATCTGCTTCTCACAACTGAAGGCACCGTGGCTGATGTTACGTCACTTGCTGTCCGACCATAAGCTTTACCTGGTAGGTAGCCGGACACTCACTGCAATTAAACGTGTGCATTTACGGGGTGATTTCTCAGGCTTAAAAGCTCGCCTTTTACTAAAAAGGTAAATGCAAAACTATTTTCAATCATTCTATGATCTGCTTCTCACAACTGAAGGCACCGTGGCTGATGTTACGTCACTTGCTGTCCGACCATAAGCTTTACCTGGTAGGTAGCCGGACACTCACTTCACTCCCTTTCGGGAATCGAACCTCTGAGGTTTTCTTTTGTTCTTAATTAAAATTTAAAACCAATACTTCACCGCTGCTAAGCCCCTCTAGCGCTGACGTCCGAGGTTCAATTACCGTAAGCAAGTGCAGTGAGTGTGTAATTACATTCACGGCATTCGTAGTCTGATTCAAAATCTGATTGTATGGGTGGTTACTTCCAGGTAACGCTTACACTTGGCCACCAAGTCAGGTCGAAGTGATCACTTGAGTAAAGGCAGCTTCACAAAAAAACTGATCCTTAACAAACTGTTATTAGCATATTTTCCCTCAATTTAAAAACGTTTTATTTTCTTCTTAATAAAAATTTAAAAGCGGTACTTCGCCGGTGCGAAGCGCGTGGATTTGACCGACTGACACATACAGACATATTCATGAGTGCAGGTACTTCGGAAAGAAAGCACCGTGTAAACCTAAAGTTTAAATTAACTTCATAGACCTACAAAAGGTTGCCATTCATTTGAGGCAAGATTGCTTTTCTTCTGTACAACTATACGTTGCATTCTCAAAAGACTGTGCTTGCACGGCTTCGGATATAGATATATATATATATATATGTATGTCTATATATAAATATGTAAGCTTATAAGTACTGCCTTACTTCTCTTTAAGAAAGGAAGATGTAATGATACTTGATTTAAACGATTCCATGTCTTCCTGGGTTTGCGTAGCTTATTGTCTAAAAACGAGAAACCCTCATTTATAAAACTTTGCTGCAGATGACTTAGCTTATTGTCAATATCTTTATATGTTTTTTTAAGACTTATTGACTGAAACGGGCTTTCACGAAAAAAGTTAGGGCTTTGCTACAGGATACACCCTCCACAAGTTAAGCAAGTAAAAATAAAATATATATTTCTGTTTTATTTAAACCTTTTAAGTTCGTATGCATAGCCCCATTTGGCTGTTTAATTTTTTTTTTCTTTCTTCAGTAATATTTAATCTCCTTAAAGAAAAAGAACATATCCATTTTACTTGTTTTGTATCTCTGTAGTAATATTTTAGTGTAAAAGAATAACCAGTATTTAAACCTTTTATGTTACTTTATACATTTATTTTACACAATGTTGAAAAATTAATAAGAAAGCTACATATTTTGGCAGCTGCTGCTTTCATTTTCAATGAAATGAAAAAAGCTCTCCAAGAGAAAACGTCAATAAAGAAGAAACAGTTTGCACTATCTAAAAATCAGAAACCCTCATTTATAAAAGTTTGCTGCAGATGACTTAACTGAAAATAAATGAATAGTTCCTATGTGTATAATACATATTTATCTATTTTACTTATGCCTTTATTCCACCAACTTACAACATCTGAGGTACAATTTGTTACATTACTTTTGTTTTT